>NW_010551924.1:21998-25102 GCF_000687285.1 Phaethon lepturus
GAGAGAGGTCACGGCAGAGCTCACCGTTTTTCTTAGCAAAACCTGCTGGGCTCTACAGAAAGGCGCAGCAGGGAATGCGGTGGAGGAAGAGATAGGCAAAGGCCAAAATGGCTGAAAAGGAGCTGAAACTCCTGGTGTAGGACTCAGTGAAGGTGGAGATACCAGCTAGCACAACGGCAGATGAAAAGAGAGGAGGAGCCTGCACTAGAAAAACTCAGCATCGCGCTAAGATTTCCACCGGTATCGTCCACAGCGCAGGAAGGGGAGAGACGCGGCGGGGAGCGGGGAGCAGAGGGATGCCAGGAACCGTGCTGGAGCCTCCCGTGGGGAGCCGGGCGTTGGCGGACGGGGGGTCTGGGGAGAGCTGGGGTGGCGGCAGCTGGGGTCGCTGGTGAAATGAGAAGGGGACAGGGAAGTCTGCGCTGGAGGCAAGGCCAGCAGACAGCCAAGAGGAGCGCCGGGCATGCTTGCCCTCCATGTCAGGTAACTGTGGGTGAAGGAGAGGAGCAGCGGGGCTGCACTTTCTCCGGGACAGCCTCGCAGCTGCCGTCAGCGCTCACCTCCCTCCTTTTTCCTGCTGTCTTGTGGGAGAGGGCTCTCCTGTCAGCTCAGTCTCTTGGGAGGAAAAGTGCTTACTGGGTCGTTGTATCAGCAACATGGCTGTCAGCGTCCTCCGTTAGGGCACTGGCTGGCAGGAGAAGGCATGGCCCATCTCTCAGCAAATGCCCTGACTCTGTCCCACCAGGTGGGCACCAGCCAGCACGCAGGGAGGCACGGCCACAGCCCGGCTCGCTTGCCCTTTGGTAAACCTGTACATGTGCATTTCCCGTCTGCTGAAACGTTAAAAGTTCCCATGAAATGGGAACTTGGGTCTGAGCTACCTAGCTACCTCCAGCTTTCGTCAGTCTGAGCCACCCTAAATTTTTGCCTTTTGAAATTCGTTTTCTATAATTCTCAAATAAAATGAAGACCTGAGTCCAAAACTTCACCTATTTATAAGGTGCTCTAACTCAACATTCACCTTAAAGTCTGGGATTCCCCCGACTTCAGTGTTGATATTTGCATTGATCCATTAGACAATAATCTAAAAAAAAAAAAAAACCACCAAAAATATCGTACTGGAAAGTCAATCTTGGACAAAAAAGTGAACAACTGGTGTTGCAAATCTCTCCTGGTCCTACACTCGCAGCCGTGTTGGGGAGGAGAGGTCCATAAACACAATAGCCACTAGATGCCACTGTAAGCATGGCCTTATCTTTAGAAATAAGACTGACTTAAAAAACAAAGTGAACGGTCAAGATTTGCTAATTGGAAAATGGTCCTTTCAGTGATGGTGTGTTTTCTTTGCACAGGCCAACCTTGCTTTAGAATTGCATTTTTCCTGGGCAAACTTTCTGTTACCTGTTTCCATTCATGATGACCATCCTCACATACAACACACAAAAATGTACGTGTGTGTAAATGTCAGTATCCCTTTGTGTTTTGCTTTTCCTGGGCCATCCTCCTCAGGAACAGCTAAAGTGGAAATTATCTTCGGAGTCCTCTCATATGTCTTTCAAAAACACTTCTCTCACCTCCGTCAGGGAGACAGTCACGTGTCCCCTCGGACGGAGAAGTCTATTGCAATATCAGCAACGTACCCTGCTGCATAGCATCACCAGCCACGTGCTCCTGTGCATGCTGACCCCATCTCCTATGCTGCAGGGAAGGACCACGGCTTGATCTGCCTTCGCCCCATGGCCCAAAGCAGCTCTGCCCATTGCAAAACTGGGAATCTCCCCAGGCTCCTGTAGGTGAAGAAGCCTTTACATCGCGAAGAGCAGCTCAGCTGCAGCGCGGGCAGGAGGAGAGGTGGGACAGGGCAGCACACAGGCCCTGTGCCAAGCCCCCATCGCGTCCCAGCCCTTGCCCAGTGTCCCTAGCACCCTGCAGTGCTGTAGGAGAGGAGCAGCCCCATCCCAGGGCTCAGCTGTGCCTCTCTCCACAAAAAGGGGACTATTCTGCACCAAAGGGGCCTCATGGCTACCAAGGCACCATCCACACGCCCTCACCAGACTTCAGCAGCCTCTCAAGCACCGCAGAGGCCGGACGCCCACCCTCAAGCCCGACATGCTGAGCAGCCGCATGCGACGCTGCCGCAAGCAGGACATGACACAGGCGCGCCGTTTGACTGACCTCCTTCTTCCCCCATCTTGCCCAGGCAGGTGGTGAAAATAACGCTGGTTGTGAGGGAGAAAGCCTTGCCTCTACCCACACGTGACTCAACCCAGAACCCTCTTAGCCTGCAGCAGTGGTCAGTGTGCTAATCTGCAGCCTGGCTCACCCAGCTTGACGCGTATATGGGTCATGACTGTCGTAGGCCAAGCTACTGCTTAAAGCGACCGTGGGGAAAGCAGGTTTTCCTTGCTGGCTGCCAGTGTTGCAAACTGAAAACTAAGCAATGATTTCTGACCCTCAATTACCCACCTAATAGATGTCTAAGAGACATCTATTTTAAGACAAGATGAATCTCATCACAGGTGTGGAGGTCTCCACCAGGATTACCCACACATGGATAAACAAATGTAGGTCTTGGGCAAAATGCTTCACTTTTGAAATTCCAGCACAGTTTCAGATGTTGATTATTTACAATGGAAAAGCCAAATGGAAACTGCTGCTACTCACTAACAACCCACATCATGTTTCAAAGCTGGTTTTGAGAAGTGAAGAAGGTATCTGCACTATTTGGTCAAGAACTAATTGTACATCCTAAAGATTTGGTGGTTTTCACACTCGATAACAATTCCGTTTGAATGCAGTGGAGATCTGGGGGATGTGGGTGGCAATTTGAGTTAGACTAATGAAATGTACTGTCATTACTGGTGTGGTACCTCCAGTTTGTTACTGTGTCAGAGTTAACATAAAAAGCATGTTTTTCTCCTCATCACCTTGCAGTTATTTTTAAAATGGAAAGACAGTCTTAGAAGAGACACTTTAAAAAGTTTTCTTGTCTGTTTTTACCTGCTGTGTTGGGTTGGCCTGGCCAGGTTTTGCTACTAAGGAGGTTACAAGGGCTTCTTCTGTGACAAGCTGCGAGAAGCTTCCCCTGTGTCCCACAGAGCCAG
>NW_010551925.1:0-1370 GCF_000687285.1 Phaethon lepturus
GGGTGTGACTCGCGCTAATCCCCTTCACGGCCTTTAAAAAAAAGAAAAAGTTTGCTTATTCATTTCCATTTTCTTTTGGAGACTTCCTCAGATTCTTCAAAAAGAAGGTTTCAGCCGGATACGTATCGAGAGCGCGCATCCTCACGGATCGGAGCGTGTTAATCCCTGTCTCCGCGCCCGTGCCGGCAGGCTTCGCGCCTGGGGTCTGAGGGAGACGCGCCTGGAGCAGAGCCTGCCCGGCGCGGCCTCGGTCCCGCTGCTTGTAGCCGCCTCCGACGGGGGAGCGGGAACCCGCCGATGAGCGGGGGAACCTGCTCAAAGTCAAACGCAGCCTGAAGGTTAAATTTTGCATTTTCCACCGAACTTGCACATAGCTCCTTCCAAATGGCCAGCTTTGTGCTGTCATTGAAATACGCATTTTCTGCTTATCTAGCCATTTAAATTCCCCTCCTTGGGATGTCGTGTCGGAGGAAATTGCAGTTTGTCGCTTCTCAAGAAATTTCAGCTAAGCTTGCACTTCAGTGAGAAAACGGGCCCCATCCCTGCCGTGGTCAAGATGCGAAGGCCAAAGCAGCCACGTCCAGCGCCTTGATCGGGGCTCAGCTGTCATGTGGTGATATTAAATAGTAAACTTCGGTGTTTCCTTTCTCTAGAAAAAAATTGAGCAGTCCTCTGAGCAGGCAGGAGAAGGTACCCAAAAGACCCTGATTATGAAAGCAGAAGACTTCTGTGGGTAGTAATAATGTTTAATTTTAATTAAGTAATATTTTAGGAGGGTAGTTTGGGTTTTTTACATAGTTCATATTGGCTGTTTGTTCATCTTGTGGAATTTATTATCAGATCAATGGGTTTAGGCAGCTGGGGAGAAAGGTCTCCGGTACAGTTTACGATAAAAAATGCTGGCTCTCCTCAATAAATCCAAACCAATCATTATCAAATCTTTTGGTAAATATCTTGAAGAAATTAGGTCTCCTAGTGTTTGTGCTCGTGGATCAAGGAGAGAAAGGAGGAGTCAGGTGGTTTTCAGGTAAGCAAACAGGCAGAGTTTGTTACGTGAAGTAATGGATAGAGCGCTACCTAAAGTCAAATAAAACAGTATAAACAAAAGCCACGTACACGCACATCTGTCCCAGGTACCGCGCGAAGCGAGAAATGCTACCGGCGCTCCTGGAGCGGTGCAGAAACCAAACGCCTTGTGCACAGCGAAAACACAAACCTGGCGATTTATCATCACCTGCACGAGGGTGCCGGATCGCGGCCATGGCGTGGCGGGGAGGGGGCAGCCACCCAGGACAGCCACCCTCCCACCCATCCCCCGGGCTGGGGGGACAGCTCCGTCACCCTCCCTGCTGGAGCTAGGGGAGCGATCT
>NW_010551925.1:1575-1787 GCF_000687285.1 Phaethon lepturus
GTGCACCAGCCCCGGCACAAGGGGCTGTACGGGATAAATACCGGGAGCTGTTTCCTTTCCAGACGTGACTGGGACACCCCTCGGGAGCCATGCTTAAGTCTTGGATGCTTTGCTCTGCAATCAAGCTTCGGGACTGACGGTTGAGGCGGATACTGAGATACTGATCGTATAGCACGTATTGCCATCCTACAAGAGTTTCTGCTGGATACGGA
>NW_010551926.1:0-2771 GCF_000687285.1 Phaethon lepturus
CTCGGATAAGCAAACGTAGCAGCAGCAAACTATAGGAAGATATTTAGGGGACGGTTCCACCTTAACTCGAGATGTGTTGGGGCGATGTATAAGGGTACCCAGGAGGAAGCCGTAGCAATTGGAAACACACAGGATTAAAATTGATCCCTCCCTTTCAGGGAGAGGACTTAATTCTGCTGCTACCAGTAAGTAATGGTCCTGCAGCTGCAGGAAGAGCGAGTTTAACTTGAGGATGGAGCAAGAGCCGGAGAGGAAAAATCTAATTTCATAATAATGAATAACGACCTGGCCAGCGCTCAGGCGAAGCTGGCGACGGCGTTCAAGGGCGAGCTGTTTAGCAGGGGCAGGAGGGACACGACGAGTAAGGACAAGTGCCAGGCTTTGGAAGACTGACCAGATGCTGCCTCTGCAATTTGAACGTGGCTAATTCCACGCTTAAGCTCGTTGCAAAGGGATCTCATGCAAAGTATGCGACGTGTTTGTCATTTGAATGAAAAGATCTCAATTTCCTGACAAAGGGGATTTAACCGTACAGTATAACGTACTGTCCTAAGCTAACAATTACAGCCCACATTTAAAGTTTGGCACAGGGTGCTCTCACAAATTCCTGTATGAATATGTGAATAGCTGCTCTTTGAATACATTCAAACAAATTCTCTGGCTTTGCATACATTTTAATGATCCCATAGATGGCTGGAACACATGCGCTGTTGTACTGGGATGGTGCACGGCCAACCGAAAACAGCAAGTACAACTGGTCGCTGATCGAGCTTTAACTAAAAAAATAGAGTCCACTGAGGAGGTAAACAATCAACTCAAGCACCGAAAATCCTGCAGCCTTGTGACTTAGTGTTGTCATGGATGGCTTGGGCAGAAAAATATCTGGACCACAAAGTGGACTGCTCAGGAGCATTTACATCAGTTTTCTTTACGTCTCTTTCTTGTTTTCTGTAAGTGTTCTGGTAAATACATGACTTGCTCAAATAGTACCCAAAAAGCAAATGTGTAGACTGTTCTAAGTAGTAGAAATAAAAATAATAATGTGTCAAAAATAATAATAATGTGTCAATAGCAATATGTCCATAATAATGATAATGACAATGATGATGATGATAATGTGTCATTATCAACTCAATTATAAAAACTTCCTTCTGAAAACCCTGGTCAAATCTGCCGAGGCAGAAAGAAGAGATGGCTCTTCTCATCGTCTCACTCCTTAGACAAACTGCTACCCTCCAGATGTTTTGTACGGGGACTGTGTTTATATGTTTCGTCCTCATTTGTAAAATTGGGTAGTGTCCATGGAAGCGGCGTTGCTGACGGCTGGGACAGACACGGGGCTTGGGAGGCTGTGCTGGCGCTGCCCCACCTGAACGGCTCAAACAGAGCCCTGCTTTTTAGGTGACAAGTGTCTGGCACCTTGGGAAAAATCTGACGGCATCTGGGGCTCTGTGCCCCGACTCCTCCGTGGAGGCGTGGGCGGCCGCCCGTGGCGGGGCCCCGGCAGACCTCGATGGGGAGCTCACGTTGTTCCTCGCGGAGGGGAGAGGCAGGAACACCCCGCGGTGCTGCCTGCGAGGGCTTGTCCCGGGGAGCAATTAGCTCAACTTTCTCTTTCCGCGGGAAGGAGTGGCTTATCGAGTGCCATTAAAGCTACCCGTAAATCGCTACCAGTTCTGTCCCTGTCCTTGAAAGGAAGATGACTTATGCTTCAGGAAAGTGAATTCAAGCCTTGCTTCACCACGGCATGACTCCAGTTTAAACTGGTAAAAGGCTGCTCATGCAAAACTGGACCAGTATGTGCTAGCGGTGAATCAGGCCCTCGAAGGAAAAGACTTAATTTGAGTATTTTGGACCAAGCGATACAACTGCTGTGCGACTCTACAAACAATGTGCGCTGGGTTGGGCCTGCCACGGGGTAATTTATGTACTTTGTGTTGGCATAGTTATCAGGATGTTTATTGCATGAATATATTTTTTCATGTCAGTGGGAGGATGTCTGGAAAAAGTCAGGAAAATGATGGTTGAGGACAGGCACCCTTAGCAAGCTCCGAGTGGCAGTCAAGGGATGGGGCCGGGACCGGCAAACCCCCAGCCCAACCCCTCTGCATCACATGGCCATCTTCCGTTTCTCATTCCTCTTCTGTCCTGCTTTTTCCTGCCCCCCTCGTATTTACTCTCCATTGTGTCCTATTGTGGGCACTTGTTTTCACTTACAAACTCATTCCATGACTTTTTCCGCCTCTTTTAGTTTATTCCAGGCTGCACCCCCCCGTGCCTGGCCTGGCGGCGGGGTGTTGCTTGCAAGGGGATTTCCTTCGACTTCGCTGGCCTTTTCATCTCTGCCTAAACTGACCCTTACGTGTCCCTTTTCCAGTGCTTCACATTAAACGTTTTTTCATTTGCTCAGGTTTCGGCCACAGTTTTACGAACACCCTTTGCAGCCCAAGCCCTATAGCACATTCCCGCGAGCTCTGCGGATATATTTTCCTGGGGATATGGATTTTCCAGAATCGTTTGGCAGCACGGGACTGGCAGGACGTGGCGACAGCCGGGGGCTGTGGCCGGACGGATGGGGGAGAGGGGCAGCACTGGGGGGATCCCGATGCCAAACCCTCCTCATTGATAGTCAGCGCGGGAAGACGTGGGGGCTGAGCCCTTCAAAGGCACCTGGAGCAGCATTTTGAGACTATATTTACTTACATACTTACACTTGTTTAGGGAACTTACCTTTTTTTCTCACGTGTGCCCTGGGCAGACACACAAAGTGC
>NW_010551927.1:0-3507 GCF_000687285.1 Phaethon lepturus
CCCGGACGAGTCCTTGAGCGCGCTTCTCTCTAAGCGAAGTACCTGAGAAATACTCTGATACTCTTCAGATTTGCCGTGTCTTGGTTCCGAGTAAGGTGTCTAAAATCAGTTGTTGTTCTGAAAACGGGGATTTAACTTCATCATTGGCCAATTCGTTGTTCCTGTATGGCAGAATGATGTTTACTCGGCTTTGTAAAACTGCTCTGAAAGCCTAGATAAAGGAAGCCTGTAGGTGTGAAGTGTTATTACGGCTGCGGCGTTGTCTTCTCATTTCCACAGGGTTCACAGAGACTGTTGGAAGTATCTGCCCTGTTCACGTGTGAGTGCAAGTAAAATGGCTGAGGAAACAAAGCACTTGGAAAATGGGCGTACGCTGCGGCGCTCCTTTGACCACAAGTCTCTCTTCGCGGTCTTCCCGAGACTGGGGTTCAGGGACGGGGTAGATGAGTGTCGGCAGGATCACGCAGGCTGCCGGAATGATGCGTTGGGGCTAACGGAATTTGTGAGTGAGGGGCATTGTTCAAGCGCTGCGTGGAAGCGCTTGCTTCCTGCCTCGAACTGGAGCTATAGGTGTATCACTTTCAAAATGAGCAGTTTAAATTAGAAGCTAAACTAAAAGAAACCTGGCTGCATCTGGGACTTGTCAGAAGCCTCATTCAGATATGCCATTGTCACATTTTCCAAGAGCCTGAAGATGTGGAAGATAATTATCCCATCCCATAGACAAGTCTATTTGTTCCTTACACCCATCGCTTTTATGGATGTGCAATTTGACTCTCTCTCTTTCTCCTCATTTAAAGGGTACAACGGACTTATTAGGCGGCTGCTGTCCTTACATTTGCTGTTTACGTATGCTGCAAACATAAACATTTTGTGAAGTTAAGTTTGTCTGGATTCCCCTAGTCCCACATCACCTTAAATCTGCAGATTACATGTTTCATTATGTCTCTTAAATTAACAAGTCCATCAGGCCAGTCACAGCCTTTAAGGAGAGTTCACCCCATCTGCTGAGGACACGCCTTCGGCAGCTTTTGCAGATGCTGCAGCAGGCCTGGCCCCAGCGATCGGTGTGAGCGTAGAAGTCCCTTGGCCCCGCACCGGCGGTGACAGCAGTTCAGAGGCATCCCAGCTGGTGGACAGCCAATAAACCTGCTACGCCAGGCTGTCACCCTGGCCGTCTCCCAGCTCCCTTCCCACTTGGTCGATGTGGTCCCACCGTAGATAATCTGTTGGGCAGGTGCTGTTTAGTTTCGGTTCTGTTCTAGCCCGTGCTCAGAAGGACGGGCATGACGAGAATGGTGTGGGCTGCGTTATGGCTCTTGGGGACCACTGGGCTGTCCACGTGCGTTTCAGTGGAAGCCGCCTCGTCGTGCAGCGCCCACGCGCCCCAAACGTTGGTCTGGGGGGACTAAGATCACAGTGTCTAGACTGGGTCCTTAATTCTCGTCATGGCGCGCTTCACAGCACCGAATACAGGTGTTCTCCGCTGTTCCACATGCTGCCTTCCCTCCGTTCTGCCGTTCCTAGTGCTACCTTGCGTTTGGACTCCAGTCAGCACCAACCTGTTGCAAAAGGCTGAAAAGTAAACTGTTGTGTGGTGACTTGGTGGTACAGCAACAAAAAATGGATTTCCCCAAAATTGAAGTTTTTTTTTTCTGATGTTCTGCTTAGCTGGGTTAACGCCTTTGTAAGGAACAGTCTGTTTTCTCACAGTGTCACGCTAGAGAGGTGGATTCTTTGTCAAAAATCTTGATGCTCACGAACATGAAATATTCTGCAGAGAAACAAAAATTACTCAATAAGCATGTGAGCTGATGCAATTTTTTTCCTCCAATGGAGAATTTGCTTTCTGAATAGACAGTCGGGTCCCAGCATCCCACATGTCCCCTGCAGAGTCTAGTGAGAACACTCAGAACATCTGGAGCGTTCCCACTTGGAGTACTGCTCCGGCTCTGGGGTCGCCAGCACAAGACAGGCATGGATCTGCTTGAGCGGGTCCAGAGGAGGGCCAGGAGAATTATCAGCGGGCTGGGAGAATTGGGGTTATTTAATTCCAGGGAGACATTATTGTGGCCTTTCAATATATAAGGGGGGCTTATAAGTCAGATGGAGAGAGACTTTTTACTATGGTCTGTAGCGAGGGGACAAGGGGCAACAGTTTCAAACTGAAAGAGTAGGTTTAGATTGGACATAACTTTCTATGATGAGGGTGGCGAGATACTGGAACAGGTTGCCTGGGGCAGCTGTGGATGCCCCATCCCCGGAATTGTTCAAAGTTGGGTTGGATCGGACTTTGAGAAACCTGATGTAGTGAAAGATGTTTCTGCCCATGGCAGGCGGGTTGGATTAGATGGTTGGATCTTCCAACCCCACTCATTCTGTGATCTGGCTAATCTGAATTACAGCAGGTCTCTTGGTCAGTTGATGTGAGGGAAGGGTGGGATGCAGAGGACTGACCCGCCCATCCTAACGCTGGCTGCTGCTGCGTATCAAACTGGCACCTCTTACTTGCTCGGCCTTGCGCGTGGTCCTCACTGGGCCTTTCTGGGCCCTTTGTTAGCGCACAAGAGGCTCTGCTGGCAGTTGGTCGCGGTCAAGCAGTCCGTGCCCCAAGGTGCCGAACCGGCTCTAGGAAGGCTGGATGGGGGGTGGGTCCAGGCTTTGCCTCCCTGCTACGCTCTGTCCAACGACCTGTTGCGTACGGAGAGTCCCGAGTGCGTCCGACAGGACTGCGTTAATCCAGGCTGTCCGTAATGGTGGCTGCTGGGGCTTGGGCTCAGGCTTTGGAGGACGTGTGCCTTCTGCCGCCGCGAGCCCAGGACGCCGGCGCGGTGCCTGCGGTTGTAGCCTGCTGTCGTGGGGAGGCTGGTTTGTGAAGGACTTGGTGGGGACAGGGTCCCTGGTCACTTAACCAGCTGCAGCCCCCCCGAGTATTATCACAATCATCTTTACATTTGGGTACAAGAAAATTGGAGATGCCTGTTTGTACCGGTGAAGAAGAAAATACAAATTTCAGAAGTGGAAGGAAGGAGAGCGAAGAGATTTCCTTTCTTTGCATTCATATAAGATGAAGATTAATTCTGCTAGCCGGATTCTGTCGTCTTGTCAGAATTCAGTGATTTTTCCATTTTGGTTCAGTGCAGTGCCAGAATGTAAATCCGATCGCCTTGTGTCTTTCAAAATAAAATCAAAAAGCCTTACTGATTGCTTATATGGGCAGCTAGCACACCTTAAGAAGTAAGAAGGGTTCAGACAGGAATATAATAAGGCCCGGGAAAGTGGCAGCATGAAAGGGATGACCTTTATTTGCAATCATAGCTGAGATTTACAGTTTATTACTGATAGCTTTTATAAAGAGCCATTCAGTTCAGAGGTGAGAGGTTTGTCATCTGGAAATGCAATTAACTTTAGCCTTATCCCAATCCCCCTGGTCTTAGTGTGAGAGCAGCACTTCAGCAATATCATGATTTTACCTCTAATTTCTTTTTTCCCTACCTTTTTGTTTCT
>NW_010551927.1:3538-4186 GCF_000687285.1 Phaethon lepturus
AAATGCAGGTGTGTGTGTTTTGCTGCTATTATTTCATTATTATTAGATGCACCTTTGAATTTTTTACTAGATCCAACTTGATTTTTGAATAAGAAGATTTCAAAGAAGAGTGACATTTAAACCTGAGAAGAACTAGATAGCTCATGGAATGAAATTGTGCTATATATGTCAAAAATTAATTACAGACATGGAGAATCTAAAAAAAAAAAGAGGGGGAAAAGAAGAAGAAACAGTTGCTTTTTAAATAGCAATGATTATTGCTCTTCCACACATAAAACCCATATACTGACACCCATCCTTGCACTTGTACAATTTAGCCTTGATGTTTGGTTATATATGCTTATACATCAGCCAGATGCGGGTGCGCCATATGTGCCCATATATACTCACACCAAGGAATACGGCACGAACAAATGAAAGTAGTTTTGGTATCCCTGCTGTGTGCATACGAGAAATCCCTAAAGGTCTATTTTTGTTTCACAGGTTTGCTTTTATGGCCCTCTCCTGTCTGTTAAGTCAGGTCTGTAGGAATTTAAGAGCCAGACACAAAAGCAAGAATTTAGTGCGCTTGGTCAGTTGGTTTAGGTTATTTGACGTATAGCCCGGTATATTTGCCGGGCAGATCAGAGGAGCGCGTGCACCCTCGCC
>NW_010551928.1:0-303 GCF_000687285.1 Phaethon lepturus
GCCCAGCAGGGCCTTCGGGACCCCTCTTCGGCAGCTCTGGGTGCATCCTCCGAACTGTGCCAGCAGCAGTGGGCAAACTGCTGCCTGCCTCCCCCAGCTCCTGCCCGCGCAGCCAGGTTCTCCCGCATCCCCCCCGCACCAGGAGCCCTGGGATCCGCATCCTGTGGGAAGGGAGGAAGAACGAGCACCTCTCTAGGTCGAATTCAAATCACAAGATTTCGCTCGGGACCGTGCTTACGCTGATCTTTTCCGGCACGCTGCAGCGGCTGGGTGTGCTGCCGCGTGGGCCCCCGACCCACTCGG
>NW_010551928.1:373-2381 GCF_000687285.1 Phaethon lepturus
TGCCTCCAGCCCCGGCGCCTGCACGGGTGCAAGCTGGGAAAAGGCTCTAGCACGAGGACGGCCATCTGCGCGCCGGGAGCCGCGCCAAGGCGGGTTCAGGAGATTATTTCCCCCCCTCCTCGCCGGGACGGACTCCTTCCCGAGTACACGGGTACAGCCAATTTAACACCTCACCAAAAAACTTCAGCATGGAGTTGCGGGGAGGTAAAGCAAGGAGAAGTCCACCAGAGCCACCGCCGGCAGCCTGCCAGCCCGGTCACCGGCCGACCCCCGGGAGGTGCCTACAGTCTACCACAGGCGAGGGGTGGTCTTGGCACAGCCAGCACGGTTCCGTTTCATGCAACGCCAGCTCTTCTCATTTTTAAAGCAGTGCCAGTTGATGATAAAGTTCCCCCTCAGCTCATCTCCATACCTACCTCTTGTCCTGATGACACTGACCCATCCTCCCCGTTTGTGGTTTCCTTACTGAAATAAATCACTTTAAGTGCACATTGTGCTCTGGGTCTCATTACTGTTCATCATCTGCGCAACGGAGCTGTCACATCCTCACAAACTCTGTCACCTGGGTGACATGGGAGCTATTTGGGAGGGGAGGCAGGTGGCGAGAAAGCACCTGCAGCTCGCCAGGGTACCAGGGGCTCCCCACCCGTCTCCTCCACAGCTTTTGGATGGTAGGCTCACACCTTCAACCCCACGCATCCATGGTGGCACAAAGGCTCAGGAGAACAAAAGCAAGAATGTACAACACACATGCTAGATGAGACCGTTGCACACAAGCACCCAGAAGATGGCAGGAACGATGGCAGATACACCTTGATGGCCAAGAGGGTCTTCCTGCAGTGAGGTATGCTCTGGCAGGGAAACCTCCTCCAGAAGGGGTGGCAGAAACTCTCTCTCTCTAGTGGGCGTGATGGTGTTGGGTTGATGGTTGGACTTGATGATCTTAGAGGTTTTTTCCAACCTTAATGATTCTATGATTCTCCTCCCCAGAATTAAACACCTAGGGGAGGGAAGGAGGAAGAGCCGGGCATGAGGGCAGCAAGATGGCCACCAAACCTTCTCCAGCCCAGATCCTAGGCAGCAGCAGGTTCAACTCCTCATCACAGACGGGCGCTTCCAACTCCACAAGGTTACTCCAGATTAATCCAGAACAGAAGATCATGGTCACACTGCACACAGTAAATTAAAAGCTCCATGCCCAAACCCCACGAGGCCCATTCAGGTGACAGCAACACAAAGCCATCATTTGCCTGTCACATTGCTTGAGGAAGCCAAACTCTGAAAGCGAGAGAGGGAGCAATTAAGGCTGCCGTTAATCTTGCAGTGTCCACAAAGACAGGTCTGTTGGGTTTTTTTTTTTGAGGAGGGAGTGTAAGTGCCACCAGCTTCCAGATGGCCAGCGGCCCTGCAAGGGGCTGGGACCTGTCTGGTATGAAAGGCCAACCCAGCCGTCAAAGAAGGAGCTGCTCACCCATCACCACGCAGCCGATGCCTGCATCCCTGTACATCAGCTAACACATCCCTGTACTCCCTAAGAAAAGGACCTGTTTCCCGACACGATATTTGGGAAGGTGCAAAGGTTTGGGTTTCGCACCAAGTACACAACACCTACATACACCCTTGAGCATGGCCATGGAGAAGACATGCTGCTCTCATGCCTTCCATAAGGCGAACACTCGTGCTTGTCCCTCCTTTTGCCCCATCCCATCCCAACTTCACAGGAAAAACATCCCTCGCTGCCCCAGTGACTGTGGCAGAAGCAAGAGAGCCCCGGAGATGCAGGAGGAGAAGACCCCTGGAGATGCATGTGCACCAGGACATCCATCACTGCTGGGAAGGGCACCCCAGGAGGTCCCACAGCCTTCACTCAGCTCCCCCAGCATCCCACCCCTCCCCAAAAACCCAATCAGCCTACTGCAGCCCAACCCAGAGACCCCACGTGTCCCCCCGCGTCTCGCCCGGGGCGCTTGCACACGTGTTCGCACGCGCCAGCACAGAGCAGGGGGGA
>NW_010551928.1:2391-2669 GCF_000687285.1 Phaethon lepturus
AAAACACGGACACAAAAAAAAAAGCGAAAAAGCCATTAATCTGGGGGAACCGGAGGAAATGAAATCATTATGTCTGCAGCTACAACATCCCGAAGAACAAATTTCCTGCCTGGATAATAAATGGATTCTTTTGTTTCACGTTGGCCCCAACCACGTGACTGTCTTGGCCTATTCCTCATCCAAAACATCTTGCTGTATAAATACCCAGACGGGCTCAAGTTTCAGCTGCTAAAAATATGTTTTAATTATAATAATATATAATAATAATAACAACAACA
>NW_010551929.1:0-33700 GCF_000687285.1 Phaethon lepturus
AAGACTATAGAACCGCAATCACTTCATATCTTAAAGTATCAAACAAATAGTACAGGGAATATAACAGCAGCTCCTCAAAAATGTCACAGAGAACAAAATTTTCATTTAATTTTTAATGAGAGAACAGAACAAAAATAGTTCTCCAAGATCAGCTGATGCAGTTGGTTTTAAAGGCAGCTACATATTGCTAGGCAACTTCTACATTCGTTACAGATGCTTTTCCTTCCGCCTGGACACATGCATACAGAGAAGAAAATAGGTTTTTAGCAGTATCTGCAGAGCATGTACAAGCACTATCCTTTCACGTCGTACACAGACAAGACATATTGCACAGTGCACTCAACGCATTTAATTCGTCTGAACCTCTAAAATAATGAAAGCTTCTGGATTTCAAGAATAGGATATTAACAGGCATGCAAACAATATTATCATAATGAATTCCACTTACTAGCAAGTAACTTTTTTCATCTATCTATCTTTGGGCACTGACCAACTACAAAGGAGCTTTTCAGAGCAGGATGTGGGGGTGCTTGTAGACAAGGAGCTGAATGCAAGCGGACCGAGAGGCCGTGGAATCGCCATGTTTGGAGATGCTCAGAACTGGACTGGACACAGCCCTGAGCAGCCTGATCTAGTCAAACCTGCCTTGAACAGGAGGTTGGTCAGAGGCTACCAGAGGTCCACTGCACCATCAGTCACACTTAGGCTGTGCTCTGACTTACTCCAAAGAGTAAATTCACTGATTACCACAGGGCAGAGTTTAGAATCTCTGAGGCAAAAAAGTCATCACCACACATGACAATTTCTGGATGCACCAATGAAGTTCTTGACAAAGACATAAATAGAATTTCTCAAAATAAAATAATCATAATAAAATATAAAAATGTAAATCACTGTCTTTAGTATTCACTAGCTCATCACACTGGTCCAAACTGGGCTGAATCAGAAGAGTTTCCCAAGCGAGGGAGGAGCACAGAGAAAAGTACACTGCGTAGGAGGGTTGAGTTCAAGATTTTATCTCACTTGTGACAGCATATGACCTTTCTCTCTCCAATATAACAACTCCACCATGATTTGTTTTCTATTGGGAAGAGAAAAAGAAAACACTTGCTAAGACGTATCAGTTCTTTTGTGAACTGCTTACATAAAGAGTGAAGAATGTATGTGAAAGAAAATTAACCTTCTAGCAGTTCTTCAAAATCATCAACAAAAAATTCTTTCAAAGGTGGGCGCTTTGGTCTTTTCAAGGTATTTAGAAGCTGCTGGATTTTAGAGGACACTCTGCTATTCACTGGGACACCTGCCAAAGAGAAAAAATGTATTACTTACCATATACTAATGAACACACACTAAAACACATGCTGCCACACTGCTGACGACATCACGCTAAGCTCAGCGCAGCTTTCAGGCGGAAGAGTCATTCAGGGTGAGCAGCTTGTTTGGAAACAACCAGCTTTAATCAGTAACAGTTTCAATCATGGATTTATTTGTTTTAAAACAATACTGTTCC
The DNA here is from genome assembly GCF_000687285.1 of Phaethon lepturus. NCBI lineage: Eukaryota > Metazoa > Chordata > Aves > Phaethontiformes > Phaethontidae > Phaethon > Phaethon lepturus. The sequence goes on from NW_010551929.1 coordinate 1,511, forward strand.
CTAGGTACCTGGCTGATGAATATACCTTTTCACACTTTAAATTAGCTTTTCAAACTGCTGACTCCTTCATGAGGTTCCAATACAAACATGAAGAATGTTCTTGTCTTCAAGAATCTAGGTATTTGCTACATCTTACTTTCAGAACTGAATGAGTGTTGTGTGAATGCTTGGAAAAAAAAAAAAGTGATTTTTCCAATATTTTACAGGGCTAGCAAAAAATCAACATGACACAAAATCATGTCGAATGCTGATTTTCATTTGTATATGTGATACATTTTTAAAATGAAATATAAATGTGTATGTAATTTTATATTGCCTCTAAACAAATAATGTGAGACTAAAGGGCTTACATTCCCTTTTACCAGAAATACACAAAAATGGGGACATGGCTCCCACCAGCAGAACACAGGAAATACAGTACAGTTTCCTCTCCTCTGCTTTATGATGCTACGCTAGTGGTAGACCAACAGATACACCATACTACTGCAAAGCTTTGGAAGGGGCAGGCACACAGCACACAATGGGCGTCAAGCTTTGTTATACATTTGCTTTTTCAGAAAAAGGGACAGAGATTGAAAGGCAAGAGGTTTATAATACAATCACCATCTGCAGTTTCCAAAATGTTGCTGTTGTAGCCTCTGGGAACTCCTCGTACTGATGCTACCTGTGGACGCTCATGATGTAAATGTTCCACCAGCCCAGTGGTTACGTCTGGAGGTGCAGAGTGGTTATCTGTAGAAATGGAAGATAGACATGGGAGCTCATCAGTCATCTTAAGAATCAATATATCCGAAGTTGCTTCTTACAGCATTCTTGCTCTTTTCCCATGTGTCTTTAACAAAACTGATTTCTCTAATCAAACTGTAACCAAAATCTTCGAGGTACAGGGGGAATCCTGAAAGGAACCGCCATGTCTCTCCAGGGTGGATAGGAGCTATTCCAACTTTCAAAGGGATCCAAACAAATTCTGACAAATAGAGAGAGTGGTAGGTCACTCCATCACTTCAAGGTGAAAGTAAGGAGATAGATTTATTATGCATAAACAACACAAATCTACAAAGAAAGCCCATCTCACATGTCTCAGTTGTCACAGGCACCCAAAGTGTCACCACAAAACTGGAATGACTAGTCCAAGTCCCATAGGAAAAGAAAGGGACAAAAGCATAAGGTTTAAAAGAAGGGAACTTTTGCCCCAGGGTGACATGAAGCACTTATCTACATTCTGCAGGCTATAAGAGGAAGACTTTTGCTGAGAAACACAGATTAAGATTTAAGGTGGCAAAGATAGCACACTTAGGTCTGAACACATCTTGAGGCTGGACACGGAGAGATTAGAGGCTCCCTCACAGGAAAGTAACTGCTAATTTAAAAAACTGTCACCTGCAGTTTGTAAGACCACGCATGGTTTTACTTTAGCAGCTTTTCTTACCACCTGTTTTTAACAGTCTCGTAACAATACTGTAGATAAAAGCTTCCTGTTTAAGTTGTGGTACAGACACAGTATACTCTTCACTGGGGCATCTATCAATGAAAAAAGCTAGAATAACTTTAACACTCAAAAAAACCCCTGTGGTGTAGATGTCAACATTATAGACACACACTGCTCAACAGATACGATTTAGCACAGCGTTTTCTGAGGCTTGAGGTGGTCATTTGTGGCTGGACATGACACGCTGTTTCATTTTAATGGTTTGTGCTACAAGTAATAAATACTTAAATTTTTTATAATGTGTATTTACATAGGGAAAACGGGGCATTTCTCAAATCCTCACATACTCACAGGGGCTTGAGGACCACCTTGTAACAACCTCGAGGCAAAAGCCTGCTTTCTTTGGAATTGCACTACGTTTCTGTGCTGCAGAACAATCCTCAGGGAATACTGTAATTCCAAAATTGTGACCTAGATTACAGAACCGGTTTTGAATGGAATCACAGGTTAGGAAATGGCAGTATCCGGGAGAAGTGTTCAAACAAGAAAAAACAAGAATTGGAGGCCTGAAATATTCAGAATCCTAACGAGTAAAAATAGGAGTGCAACAAGAAAGAGCTGAAGAACACGCTGCTGCACTGTGCTGGAGGAACTGCTTGGGGTCACACAGCTCTGCAGTGATACCCCCTGAAGAACCTCAGCGTGCCACAAATCCTGCAGAAAGAACTCAAATCTTAGGCTGATCTAGGCAGTTCTGTGCAATACAGATATTGCCCCACCTATTCTGAGGAAGCGATTAGCAATAAGATAGCAAGTGTTCTCTGTTCACAGATTTCCAGAGCTGACATAAAAGCCTGCAGCACAGCTCTAAGCAGCTTTAGAGGGATCACCAGAAGAAGAAATTAAACCCGTTCTCATACTTCCCAACAGTCATCACCGTAATGCCAGTTTCTGTACTGCAGGGACCTGCCTTGCTGGGTACTAAGCAAGGACCACAAATTCCTTTCATGTGGGAAAGGTACATGAAGGACAATGTTTCACTTCATCTCTGTGACAAATGCCAGAGTTAGAACCAGGAACAAGAAAAGGTGCCAACGGTGTAAAAGTTGATCTGTATAACCACTTTACAGGGCGTATAGAAAGTCCATGTATTCAGAGTCAAATGGAACGCTCTTGTTGTGTTGTATATAGTTTTTGAACTACTTTTTGGTTGGTTGTTTTTTTTTTTTTCCTTAGCTTTACCAAAGTCACAAAACACAGACTTCATGCAGCAAACAAATTAATCACAGAAAAGGACAGTCTCAAATGCACCTGGTTCCCATACTGCAGCATCAGCCCACAAGTCCATACTTCTCAACCGACAAACCCTGCAGTGATTAGCAATGTTTAAAGCTTCCACTCCTTGAATACATCAGCAAGAACTACAATTAGAGATGTGTCTGCAGTGTGGATTCATCAATGGAAGGCCCCGAAATGGCATTCCTATAGATGAAGTTGTCACCACCGAACATTAAGGTGACTCAAAATGTACACTACAAGTGATGTACACACAGGTACAAATATAACAATCAAAGAGAGGACAAGAGAGACTGACACACACTGTGAGACTTGGTGTACATATGGCTCAGAAGCCGTGCACCAAGTACAGAAGTTGAAATGCTGAATAGATGCAGGTTTTACCATGCATATTCCTGTTGGGAAAAAGCCATCTTCCGTCCACATGCATAAGGCAGATATTTGAAATACAAAAGCTCTGCAATTAGATGCTCAGAAAATAACATAAGGAAGAAGCTATTTGGGAACATTTACAGAAGAGCTGTCTACTTGGGAACAGCTCAAAGAAATCACAAAAGAGAATGCTCAGAAAAGAAACAAACAAACAAAAACACATTAACAATCATTCCCAATTGAAAACAAGCACAAAAATTAGCTATATATGGAGATGCTAATCTAGAGCATTCACATATCTTACAAGCATCTCAGAGCCAAATTTTATGCAAATCAATGCCCCTCACCATAGAAGGGAAATGGCAGGGGTCCTTATGAACAACTTCCCTGCTGTCCATTCATCTTGCATACAGCAAAGAACTGACACTCCCTCCCAATTTTGCCATGAGAATCTTCAAAATACTTTCTATGCATGTAGAAGGAATAAGTTCAATTTTCAGTACTTATGCTCAGATAAAAATCTCATTCGCTTCATTAATTATTTAGGCATTTTGTTAATATATGCCCATGAGAATCCATGAAACTAGTCTGTACCATCTAGAGATACTGTGGCAAAGCAGAGAAAGAGAAGTGGTAAGCAGTCAAAAAAAAGAGTCTGAGCAGACTTGCGACTTCAGGAAAAAAGTTAATTTGATTTAGACTGAAGTATCTTTCCATTATTGATTAGAAGACAGAGATAAATGCAAAAGAGAGCAGTGGCCCAAGAAAGAACATATGGGACATGACACAGAAAATTAAAAGCTAGGCATCGGAGAGAAAGTAGTCTCTAAGGAGGAATCTCAGAGTGAAGCTCCAAACACTTTAGAAAAAGTCCCTACTTTTCTACCAAGATTACTAAAGGAAGTTGGGTTAGTCCTAGAGATGGCTGTGTATGATTGTTTTGCCTCTAGGAAACCACTCAACCAAAATGGACATTTAAAAGAAATTTATTGAATTGTATTGGAAAAATAAAACAAAAAGGAGCACACCAACCCAGCCAGAACACAAAATAGGATCCACAAGCCACTACTTTATTCTTGTATTTCTTCTTCAATAAACTCTTTGAAACTGTTTCTAACACATTTCACTCTCACAACTCCTATAAAACGGCTTACAGAGCCACAGGACTTCAAAACACCTGCCCTTATAACCCTGCTTCCCCTTAAGAAAGGGAATTGTACTTTTAAGTCTTTCAATAAATAAACAGCAGGTCAAATACCATTATAATCTATTTTCCCAGTTACTTTGAAAGAGATAATTTGGGAAATACTCCACAGTTGCGATGGTGACCTTGGAAAAAACCCTAGACACACTGCTAGCCTTACACTTTTTAAAGAAAATATTACACTAAAAGAAAATAAAGGCCCCAAAACAATATGTAGATGTTGTCCTTGCTTTTACAGGTGAAAGATAAACAGCTTAAAAATAATACATATTCCTATCTGACTTTATTAAACACTGTAACCTTGCACTTCCAACACTGCAGTCTATCGCTTGGGAATTTCGTATGATCTCATCATTAAAAACGCAAGCTGGAGAAGATGAGCTGCAAGGGAACAATCTGCTAAATTTAAATTCTCCAACATATCAAAATCGAGAATAGTTACTCAGTATGCAGTCAAAATGCAGAATATTTCAGTAAGGCATAGCATTTAAAATACGTAAGATGCCTCTTATATTGCTGATGTCAGCACATTAACTGAGAAAAACTCTTATGCTTGATGAAAAAGCAAAGGGGTCCTTTTTGAAAGTGTACTGTTATTTATTGATAAACAAAAAAGTTTGCAATGTAAGAACTGAGTAAGTTTTCATACTCTTGTGAGCAAGGAAAACTGTAGACAAACATGAAAAATGTCACAATGGAGTTGTTAGTGGACATGTATGAATGTTACCAGGCTAGAAATGGAAATCAATGGAATATGGCAAGCATTTCAGAAATGAGGAAAATTCTTTTTATGCCAAAGGACTTTTTTTTTGTCAAAGGCACTGGAAATTTACCTTTCTAAGTATTTTTAGTAGATCAGTTCTTAACAATCCCTGAGCTTCCTTCCTGATAGATACTATAAAGCATATTTACTTCCCATTAATGATATCTCAAACCACTCCATTGCATGCAGTCCAACATTTAGCTGCTCAAATGCTGGACTTTCAACTGTTAATAAGGCCTTGATTTCTCATACAGTTTTGATGATTAAATAGTCCTGATGGATAGGCTGTGAAATTCGGTATGTATTTATACGGCCTGAGATATTAGACATAACATATTACATTTTGCATATCTTGCAAGTTTTTACAGGTATATTATGAATTTCAGTAGTCACACTTACAATTATGGCTAACCTTCCACGTTTATTTGTTAATTTTGAGGAGCTAAACATGATTCCTATAAATCCATAATGTGAAATCCAGAATGCCCTCAAAGCAAGCCATAGACATATTCCATCTTACTTACATCCACTAATTAAAAAGCTTGGAAATGGTAAAATGAAAGTTTAGATTTCTTTAAAGGCCAAAGCATTTCAGTATGTTTTCCTTATCTGATCTAACCTGCTCTCTGTTACAAAACAGAAGAAACTGCCTGTATAGTGTATGTAGGGATACAGTCACAGATACACAAGAGGTCAAGTAAGTAGAGCACTAAAACTGCCAAAACCTGAAACATCTAGGAACGATGTATGTGATGCCTATTACATATTACTAGAAGCACAAGCACTTCATGCAGTAGCCCATACATAAAACACAAACTTCATTTCGTTTTTCTAAATTACTTTGGGGAAAAAAATTATTTGAAATACAAAGTTACTTTTTCTCCTCTAGGTTCTTTCCCATTGTTTAACACCACTGCCAACCTGTTAAATGCACATAAATCCACTATCAATCCTCACTACAGCGTAGAAAAACACTATAAAAATTATTTCCACGATGGAAGAAACTGCCTTTCTCCCTCCCTACCAAATCTTCCAAAAGCAGAAGATTAGCGCTTTGCATTTTAGGACAAAAAAGGTAATCTGAAGTTCTGGACCTTCAGTGTCAGAGAGATTGAGACGAAACCCACGTTTACATTTTGCCTTACCAGTGCTTCTGTATTTTCACTCTAGTTTCACAGTAAAGGACTATTCATGACTTAAAATTTAATTAAGGGGAAAAAAACCTGCAAAAAGCAAAAAACCATTTCAGCTTGAAATCTTGCTTTGTCAGTACCTCTGATTTAATAACTTTCCAAAAGATCCTGTATGTTTTTCTAGTCTTCTGGGTGTTTACCCACTGAGTCACATTTGAAATCCATAACCCAATATTGTCTAAGGTAAATACATGTAGATCAGAAAGCATGCACCAAAAATATGATCCCTTTGAAATTGTCCTTTTGAATCCAGTAAAATTGAACCTTGTTTTCTTGATAAATCAAGCATTTTACCAAGAAGAATGCATGTTCAGATCTCATGAACAACTGGTTTGGTTTAAATGAAATACATATATATCATACATACCTGGTCTGTGGACTGTACACTTTAAGGCTATTCACAGACATCTTCTGGTGAAGACTTGTGTGTTTAGCCCTGCTTTGGGATTTTTAGTTTGATTTTATTCCAACCACACAGGCAGTTCTTTACTGACCTAGCTGGGTGTGTGCCATGAGATCTGCAAGCACAGTGGCAGCAGCGGTGGCAGTAGCAGTATTGGAAGCAGCAGCAGGTTTCCCTCCTGGATGAGATGAGGTGGAGGATGCAGAGGATGAGGTGGAGGAGCCCTGAATAACCCGGTTAAGCCAGGGCTCTACGTTGGAATGGCTCTGGAACGGAGTGGAGGTGATCCGCCCTTGCCGACGTAACGAGCCCTCATCTTCTGATGCTGACGATGTGTCTGTGATTAAAATAACGATGACAGGCATGTAATGTGGGAATGACCCAACAGACGGGAACATGAAGTTTTTCCATGTTCTTCTCGCAGCTTTCTCATGTGCTACACATGAGATGCATGTATTAAGCAAATGGTATATTCACATGCACAAATTGCCATTTTTTAGGTTAATGCAATAACTTCTACACATTATAGCTAGGACACACCTGAAGCAAAGTTTCAGTTACCTCCTGTATTTGGACCAACATAAGACTCAAAAAAGGCTTCTACCTAAGGTACCTAGTACATACACTAACCATTCTCACTGAGCATACCATGCCTATTCCACTGAAAGAATATTCCTGTTCTGAACAGGTAAATCGTATTTTATCCCACCTGAATAAATTCCACTACATTTTTGTTGGGTATTTTCTCTTTAATTTGGGGGGTGAAATTCTTCATTTTTCGATTCTTTTGACAAACTTTTTGAGAACTAACTACAAAAAAAAGCACGGTGCTATAAAGTTCAATGAAAGAGTAATTTCATTTATCTAAGAATAATTAAAAGGAATTTAAAAGCATGTACTTCAACCACATAAATTGATATTATCGAGCACTACATAGAAACGCTTAGTAAAGCATCTTTTCATTCTAGATGTATATTTGTTGCTGTTAGAAGTCTAATAAAGGGCTCCTATTTTAATTACCATTCAGTTATTTACAACTTTCCAAAAGTTTCCCTTTGGCACTCAATCTTTCCACATTTGTTATCCACTCAGTAACAAATAAAAAGGTCTTTCTAAATATCAAGAAAATACATCACTGTTGATTTTAAGTGAAAACCAGAAACTTTTGTTACAGAAAAAAAATCTTGCCCTTCTAAAGAAACTGATGCATTTTAAGAACTTGATCCTTTATACACCTGCCCCAGCTCTCCCCAGGACAATTAAAGGAAAGCTCCTAAAACAATGCATTGCCCATAAACTGATAAAGTTTACATCAAGTCAGTTTGTGAAGAGTGGTTTTAAGTCTCACATAATGGCCAGACCAATTAAGAAATCAGCAGCTGAAAAACAGCTTCTGCAAAAGATAGTGTATCCATAAGTATACTCTAGAGTCCCTCCCAGACATGGAAATCCTGGGTGATAGTGGGCTGGGTTACGTCTTAATTCTGCAATCTTATTTGGACTTTTTCTTTTTTTTTTAAATCCTCCAAACACGTAACTGTTCAGCTGTATACAATCCATATAAATCTTATTGAAACCACATTAAAAATCTTTTCCTCATCTTTGGCAATAACTTTCAGTTATCAGATGATTCATTTTCTGCTTTTCAAGAATATGTGCATTTCCAATAGCTTCAGAATAACTGCTCCTGAACAGTCTAAAAACATAAAAATCAGAAATCATTTCATAAGAAGCCCATTTAACTCAATGGCATTTTCAAAGTTAAAATTGCATCTCTCTCATTACTTGACAAACCCTAGTTAAAGGTGACAATTTTGAATGAAAATACACAAACAATTGATCTTTTAGAAGATACGGCTGTGGTGGATCACCAGTCCTGGGTCCATGCCGTGTATGATATTTCTGGTCTACTGTCACGATTGTAGTTTTTGGCTGCTTGACTCCATCTGCTCCTCGAGAGGAGCTAAGCCTGTCCCTTAGTGCTTGCAACTTCCCTTTCTTTTAGCTACAGAGCAAAACCAAACAATTCCAGGTATATGGAACAAGACAGGATTACAAACAGTCAGGTTTCAAAAAAAACCAACAAACCCTACCACATTTGCGATCTAGTATCACTTCAGAGTAAGAAATAAAACTACAGAAAAAAACAGGTTTCCCAAAGAATACGTACTCTGACAGTATCTCCTTACCCAGATACAAATTTAATGAAGTCTCTCTAAAATTTCTAAGCTTTCAGATGTCTTACACAAGCAGACGGGGGGAAAAAAACATTAAATGTAAAATATGAAGGAAAATGAAAAATAAAGGATCAGTAGTAAAAACATTCTAACGTCAAAACATAATCACAACAGAAAAGTAGCAAGGTAACACCAATAACTAGCTCCGTGGCAGTCCCAAGAGTTAATTAGTGGTTCTCGGTGTGCGGTGAGCAGAATGCTATGTACTTGGCTTGCAGCTCTTCCTGGCTGGGAGCTGACCCAAGATAGCCACAGAAACCATCACCCTTTGGACCAAACTTGCATCAAGAGTACAGCCCAAGTTCTGATCACGTGAAATCCATATGGGAAGGATGAGAGACTCAATGGGACGAAAACAAAAGTACATTAAAATTTTTGGAAGGATGACTGATGAAAGCAGTTCCACGACTGCTGCTCAGGAGTCGGTTTGGGACTTAACACTGTGACTAGAATCTGATGCTTCCTTCCTGGTGACTGACTGTAACTGTTTGTAACAGAAGTTCAGTTATTAAGAAAGCCTGGTTTTAATTGCATTAACTTCAGCCAATGCAAAGTTTTTAAGGCAGTGGCTTAGTGGCTACAGACAAACAAAACTAGATGCTCCAGTGCTACTCGGGTTCTTTGCAATTTCAGACCCTTACTTGCAAAGTTAGGTCAGCAATAAAGGCAGGCCCATAAAAAGACAATTATTTTTGTGAATTGATATAGCTGAAGCAAGCCCTCAGAATATTTCTGAACGGCCTGATCTCCTGTGATACAGAATTCACCCAGTGGCCCGTTCTCTTACAGAGACAAAAGTATCTCATAACAAGTCACCTTCTCTTAGAAGCCGCATGACAGACCCCAGAGACGCTTAACTCTTCTTTCATAATATATTAGTTAGGGAGCTTCTGTATCCACTTGGGCAGGCATGTTAGAAGGTGACACTCTCCAGCAGCACAAACACACAAAACCACTCACACAGAGACAGGCAGATCCCAGCTCTCTGGCCGGGCAGGACGGGGGTCATACACGCACACGCACGTACGGTGTGGATCCCTCCAGCAGCTGGGCTCGGACACCCAGTTTGCCAAGTAGCCGTCCCTGGGTGTTATTTGGGCTCCCCCACCTGCCACTCCCTGTGCTCCTGCAAAGGTGTGCAGACCAGCTTTTATCACATAACCTAACGTTTTACCCACAGCAGCTCAATTTTTTTTAATACAGTCTCTCAACCCCCCAAAGACTTCGCTTCTTCCGAGCGGCACCCAGAGCCCTGACCTCAGGCAGAGTGGGCACAGCAGTAACTGCAGGGACGCTGCTTCAAATCCGTCCCAGAAGTATTCAAAAGAGAATGATATTTTGGTTCTCCTCCACAACACTGCAAGGAGATTCCTTCTAGTTTTAAATGCTAAGGGAGACAGGAAAGCCTAGCTGCGCTCCGCTCTCGGCGGAGCTTCTGGATGCCACCTGGTTTTTGTACCACAAATCTTAGGCAGAACAGCGGCATGTTCCTTTCTTTTTGTGATATACCTCATGCCAAGCTCATAGTGACCTGTCACACAGGAGGAATAAGAGAAAAGGACAGAGTGATCCTACAGGAGATGCACCACTGCCTGTTCTATCAGAGTCTATTTGGAGAGTGAGAAGGAATATTGCTTTGCAGAGCTATAAAAAGAAATCTCAGGGCCTCTTGCGAAGCCTCAGTATACGGATGGTCGCTCTACATGAATTTTATCCAGGATTTCGCTTTATGCAATTCAGAACAATTTTCACATACAAAACCAAGGAAACTCGAAAGCACAACAACCACCCTGCTGCAACAGCTGCCCTCATGGGCTTCCGAGGATAGAAACACTACAAGACTAAGCTAATCAAAATGTGTGATACCTTAACATATCTTACAGGCAAAACCATAAGGGTGAAAACAGACCATATATAAGACTACAGAAGGAGCTTATTATTTATTAACTAATGAGAATCCACAAAAACAACATACAAGAGCGTGTGACTACCAAAGAAAAGTGGAATTTTCTTTAAATGGGAAGAACAGAAAGAAGAAATATAGCCCAGGAAGCAAGAGAGCAGCACACCAGACCTGCTCTTTTACAGGAGGGGGATAAGAAACAGAATTGATGGAGAAGGGCACTAGAGGTCAGTGTGTTTCTATTCCCAGGCCACATTAAAAACCACAAGAGCACATCATTCAAAGATGTGCATTTTAAGAGCTTAGGGAAATTCCTCTTCTTTGTGTACAAGATGCTGGCCCCAAAACTCTCGGCTTGCTAGCACAAGTTATCTGGACAAAGGTTTTTTCTTAACCTCTAGAGAATTCATCGTGAGACAACAGGAAGATTACTTTCTCCCCCTAAAAGAAAAAAATAAAGAAAACTTTCTGACCTAAACAATCTGAATAATTATAGCAGATGATTTTCTGAATGTTTTAAATTGCTCACAGTTGAAACCACCTGAGTGTTCTGCAAGCTAATGCAGCAAGTTAATACTCTTGCATTTTCTTCAACTCTTAAAAAAAGAATCTTATGCAATGTGAAATAAGGTATTTATAGATCTGACATGCCTGCCAACATTATCTTCTTCCAAGCAAATAATTATGTAAGATAACATACTTAATGCATAAAGGGCAACTGCTGACTCTATTATTGCTTTCAAGTATACCTTTACCACCTACAGTATCTCTAGATGAGACACTAAAAATCTTGAGGAAAGACATCAAAGAATAAATCCAACCAACACCTGATTATCAGGAAATACAGGCATGAATATAGAAGCAGTTTATTGCAACATACTTACAGAACAAAGCATTTGCTCTTTATATTTTGCTATCACTTTCACCTGGCAAGATCTACATATACCCAATAGATACCTGGAGGTGTGTACGTTTCTACTGAAGAGTGCACAAGAACAGACCGTCTTTTTGAAGGCATAGGCATTTTTCTCTCTTTGTATTTTGCGAGTGCTGCTTGTACTGCTTCAGTGTGGACATCTATATAGAAAACAAAAAAAAAAAAGGGTAAGAGATTAAGTTTAATCATTATTTCTTTCTAAAAACACAGAAAGCATCAATGCTTTCTTTTACTGTTCAGATACAAAGGATGAATCGCACACGATGGCCCTTACGGCTTTAGTCCTGTTTAGCCCAATTCTTTAGCTTGCAGAGAAGAGCATGTTCTCAGCTTCGGAGGAAGAAGCACTTCTTGGAGAGCAGAAAGGTCCAAAGCTAAACTACGGTAACACAGCTTTCAATTCTGAGGCTGTAGCAACTCTTACCAGTTGTTTCTCCTTCAACAGTGTTTAGTAGGACTGAATAAATATGCCTGCCTCCCACTCAAATTCAGCTCAGAAGCAATGGTTTCAAAAGTTAAGGAAGGGTATAAGCAGGGTCAAGCTGACATATTTTCCTCGTGAAATCAGCTTGAAAGGGCTTTGTGAGTATCATTTAGGAAGAACACCCTGAAAATCAATACCGAAGTTACAGAACACCTAGTACTTTACTTCTGAGCTATGATTTATTTTCATCTTTGGGGGAAATTTCAACACAGATACTGTAAATGGGCACCAGCATTGGACTCTTCACCCTCAACATCCACAATGGGAAAAGAACTGAAAAATGTATACTTGAAGCTCTCAGAAAAGAATTGAAGTAATCAAAAACAGAAAGAAGCAGCTAAATATATACAATTAGGGAAGAGACACAAAGTGTTTTCACTTTCCTGAAAGCAAAAATTATCCTAGTATACTCATGGGGTATATTTTAACTTTTCTTATTTTTAAGCCAAAACTGAGATAAAAGAGGAACTTAGTGTTCAATCAAGCCCACACTGCAGATGAATTTTAATGTATTCAAGTAATTCTAGATTCTTCTCTTGGATATATATATTTCAATGGTGTCAAAAGCTAAAACTTACATAGAAAGAAAATTAATGAGAAGTGAACAGATGTCAAGGAGAAATGAGGCAGACCAAAAATATACTTCAACTTATGACCTAAGATTCAAACTCATGAAAAACATGTACATGCATACACTTACACATAATCACAAATGGCTCAAAAGCAAGTATTATGATTATGCTTTTGTCTTACCACATTTCTTTTACATGGAAGCTGTTATACAAGAATTACAGAATGAAACTGTTCAATTAAAAAAAAAAAAAATTTAAAAAATCGATTCTTTCATTAAGTTTCCATCTAAGGCTGCAAATACCGAACAGGTTGATAGACTTCTACGTACGAAACTCAGACATGTGACATACATACACAACTTACATGTTAAAAACCAGTTAATTTCTCTGTCCCATACCTATAGGGATTAACCCTGATGATAACTACAAGTAAAGCTCCATATTTTTTTTTAAAAAAAAAAGGTACCATTTCTGGTACTAGCCCTGAACCGGCTTTGGTCATGCTCAGCATGAGGTTTTTCCAATTTATTTTAAATATGCTGATCAATTCCAGTTAACTTTGACAAAGTAAGGTATAGCTCAGGGAAATCTAATCAGTATGTCTTTTAATGAAATTCAGATTTTTGAGCATCCCAGAGAATGAAAGACTAGGAAAGAGCAAAGCACAGCACATTGATGTGAATCTGTAGGAAGTCTTGGCACAAATCACTTTCCAAAGGCAGCTGTATCCCAATGCCCTGGATAAACACATGACACTTGGGAGACAACTATTCAATTCTCCATTTCAAAAACAGATTACAAATGCTGCCAATAAACTCAGAAGCAAGACCTCGCCAGAGGAGGCTTCATGCAATATATTTCTAACTAATTCTAACGACAGATACTAGCAGATTACTTTCTTTCACAGTTTCTATTCCGAAGTAAATCAGGCAAAAATCACCATAGCTTAACTGGACCCATTTTCCTATGTTAGATGAAAACTGTTGCATTTCCACATGTAAGAACCCCCGTCCCAAAGCATATTCACACCCTGTACTTCAGGCATCAACTTTTGGTCGCTGACTACACAGCACGATTTACTGCAATACATGAGATCAAAGAGACACCATGAGAGAAGCAAGTTAAAACCCCAGTACTGGAAGAGCACAGCACCTTTAAGAGAAACGCCAGGAAAAAAAACAATCCACTCTTAACCCAAATCAGGAAGCTGCTCTTCTTGGTCACAGATCCAAATGAGAAACAAACTGTTTCCTTCAGCCCGGCCAAACGGATCAGAAAAATCGAAATAAGCCCTGTGCGTACGATCCCAGACACCACTTAGTTCTTTGCAGTCACAATGTCACTTTTCAAGTCTGCAGCTCCCCCCAGATAATCTGTTCAGTGCTGTATATTTAAAAAAAAAGAAAAAAAGAAAAGGCAAATATACTACACCACCTTGTGTTCTTACAAGACTTAGGAATTCACTAGGTAAATTTACTAGATGCTTGTCTCAAGAGCTTTTTGTGCAACTAACATGTGAAGTTCAAGGGTGATGCTGTTTTGAGGAAAAACTATTTACAATAAAACCTAATTTAAAAAATCACTTCTTAAATCTCTCTTTTGAGACAAGGCTTTATTTTTTTTTATACTGGGTACCATGTTAGATTTTTGCTGCTGTCCTTCACACCAAGAAGTTGTTAATAGATGTTCTATGAATTTGAAATTCATTACCCTCTCCCTATGTCTCCCTTCCTCACAACTTGGCTACTGCTTTTTGTCAAGTCTTGGTTTCTCCTGACCTTTAGTTTTGGACTCCCTCCTCCCACAGATGTCTGCTGTTGAAGTTCATTCTCATGGATACCCAGAAGCAAACTGTGAAACTCAAGTTCACAAAACTCCAGAAAGTTTAAGCAGAACTCAACATACTTCGTGTTTTGCTGTGTTACTTAGATGCACCAAGAACATTACTGCTACCCATAGACTTGAGACTACTACTTAAATTAAAGGTTATTTTCGCAGCCTTAAAAGTTAGAGGCAAAATGCCAATTCTGCAGGACACATTTCCACAGCAGAACTTTCAGTCAAAACCAAGCCGCAAGTTTTTTTAAAAAGATGATATCGATTACATGCATTCACTTCAAACATGCATATATCTATCTATAATTTAGAAGATATTTTTATTTTACATTAACAACTGGTAGGAAAAAGGGGAACATAACATGTTTTTTTCTCCAGAAAAGGTCTTCCAAAAGAAAAAAACAACACACAATATTTATAGTCTGCATATAAGTTCATTAAGTCATTAAATAATTTTGCAGATAAAAAAATGAAAGCATTCTTAGCTAGTTGTATATTTAGGGAATGGAAAGGACTAGCCTGAGGCAAAGGTGTGTTGGGGCATTTTAACAAAGTAGAGTGCGACAGATCATAACATCACACCGATTTGTGGTAACAAGCATGGGAACTACTTTTTATTCCATTTCCAGAGGGCAAAATTAGCACTACCTCCTCCTCTAGCCCTCCTACTCACACCCCAAAACCTGGAAAATACTAGATTAAATGATAAAAATGTAACCAGAAAACAGGATAAGTTTTTATTCTGTTTCATGTTTTATTTTTATAGCACCGATTTAACTCATCAGTTCCTTCTGTACTCACTAAGATCTACTTCCGGCTTGAAATTTTTCTTTTAGTATCTTGTCCTTGGATAACAACCGAGTAGGATCATCATCTAGCAGCCAAATAAAGGAAGTAATCAGCTTCACTTCCCCAAATGCTTTGTTCCTATTCCACATTTCCTTTAAGAGCTTTTCTACATTGTGTACACAATGAAACAGATTTCAGTAAAAAAACTAAAAGGAATGAAATAGTTCTTAAAAAGCAGAACTTTTAGGGTACAAAAATTCAGAAATTACTATAAATTAAAGTTTAATTGGCTATTAAAATTACAAAAAGAAGCTCTCTACCATTGTCTATTGCTGAATTCTTAAAAATCTACTGTGAAACTGATTTAACATGTAAGAACTGTGGACTTCAGTTTTCTTCAGCAGATTACATAGTCATTAAAATCAGATATTATGTCCTATTTCTGAAAACAGGGAACACAAATGTTTAACAGTGAACACTGAAAAGAGATGAAAAGCAAGCCCAGCATCTTATTAACATTAAGATTATGCATACCAAAGTGAGAAAAAAACCCATATGCTGCCATCGAAAAGCAGAAGAAAAAGTCTTGAAAAAAATTGTCCTATGTTTCTGCACTTTATTAAGCTGCAAACAACCATCAACAATTTATTATTGATTCAAAACATTTTTTCTTTCCTCTGTTGTAGTAAACCATATAATCTTCCTTCCATTTTATGTACATATTCTCATTTTCTCTCCTTTTACACGTTCTTAAAAAAGTAGGGGGGGAGGAAAACTAATAGTTTGTGAACTATAAATCACCTAAACTCTTACAGCCTAAACCTTCCAGCTATTAGAAGAGCATTTTTCTTTCCTGTTTGTGGCCTCTGCTCGTTCATCAGCCTCTGATTCTTGTTCCTGCCTTAGGCACAGGAAGAAGAATTTCTACAGCTGTTTGAAGAAAAAATGGCATTCATAGGTCGACTAGTTTCCCTGCTGCTCCCAGATATCCAAACACCAGCAGCCAAAGCAACCAGCACTGTCTGCCTCTAGAAACGGCTGCCGCAAACAACGTGTCCCGTATGATTGCACCCGTGACAAGGACTGCCAGTGGGAAAAAGAAAAAGAAGAAAAAAGTAAAAATAATTTTCTAAAAGCTATTATGACTCCATGACAGGGAAAAAGGAGGACAGGGGAAAGGAAAAAAAACAAAGGACAGTGAGAGAGCTGCTGTATAGTGCACACTGCTGTACACGTATTACCCCTGCGCGCCGAGCAGACTTCTTCCTCGTCTGCAGTAGCTCCCCAAATGCGTCTCTGTATCCCGTCCCAGGGATGGGAGAACAGGCTGTGTATTACAGCTGTATATCCAACAGGCTGAAGAACAGTAACCAGAAAAAAGTGCCAGAGTGGAAAGAGAAGGTATAACTGCCGGGAAAGCTTTTTCAGACTCCCTAAAGGCTTACCGGCTAACTCATCTGTGTTCTTAGCCGAAACCAGGCAGCAGTGGGACTGAACACAGCAGAAGGCACGGTGTCTTCACCAGAAACCGCACACCCTCCCTGGAAGAAAAGTCAGCAGCAACAGCAATACACCCATCACCAAGTGTCCTCTGCATTGAGGGTATGAGGGTCTTAGCGCTTATCAGGGATGAATGCTTGCAAAGCCTCTGCATTTCTCACCTTCTCTATCACATTGTCACCATTTCACAGAAAGAAAACCTAGTTAAAGTGCTGTAATGTTAACTTGCTGTTCTGGGAACTCCTAGGTAATTTAGTAGACTATGGTATTTATTGATGGTATTCACTGTTGGAAATTTTTTTGTCTGCTTGAAGACAAAAATCTGTGGATGAGAGAAATTATAGTTAATTTAAATGGACAACAACTCTGGGAAACTATAAAGACTGTGCTTACAGCTAGTAA
Organism: Phaethon lepturus; assembly: GCF_000687285.1. Classification (NCBI taxonomy): domain Eukaryota; kingdom Metazoa; phylum Chordata; class Aves; order Phaethontiformes; family Phaethontidae; genus Phaethon; species Phaethon lepturus. The sequence continues at coordinate 18,831 of NW_010551929.1, forward strand.
ATGGCAGGCTAATTGCATAAAAAGGCAAAATTGTTTTGCTTACTTATTTTAAGTCATTTAGATTGACAGTTCTAAAATAATTATAATTGCTCTAGAAAAAGATTCTGTTCTAGGAAAAGTTGCATTCCCCCCTCATCAGCCACTCTTGAAAAGGACATAGCAGAACTGATGAGATGCAAAGAAAGGACAAAAAAAAAAAAGTCCGGAAGGAAATAAAAATAAAAGAAGAAACAACAAACCCCCTGTTCTCCCTGAAAATCTAAAGAATAAATAAGGCATGCAATTGATAGAAGTAGCAACGGTACCCGGAACTATAGCCTAAAGCCATTTATCCTTTGCAAGTAACATGTGTCAACATATAAGGAAATTTTAAAAAGTAACACCACTTCAAGCTGGTGGTGGTAGACATCTTTTCTGTAGGTAGAAAGTGCTTTTATCATACCTAGAATTTCTCAAATAAATTGGGACTGCTTTGTGAAGCAAAACTGAAACTACTTCAGAGTAACCGGCATTTTCTGAGATGTTTTGTCAGCATTTCTATTCATGCTCTACGTTTACATAAATCTCACAGTGTGAGTATTCATGTTGATCCTCTTCTTCATCGATGTGAAGCATTTTCAGACTCAAATGAACCAGATGATTCAATAACTATTAGAATCAGAGTAGGAGTACTTTTAAAGAGTAAAAACACATGCAAGAAACACGATGCATGTTTCATTCAGTCTATGTTGAGATAAACAAGAGAACTGCTAATGCAATAAAACTGAAGAATTTTTTTCCTAAAAATTAGGGAGGAAAAAGGGGAAAAATTACTGGCTTCTGAAAGCTATATCTACATTACGTTGCATAGATGTAAGTTTATCCTAAATTAAGTCAAGCAAAACCATTACTATTTGGTTTTGACACACTAAACCACTTACTAATCACTAAAGGGAAAAAGAAATACCATTACATCTGTTACAACTAAGAACTTTTTCAACAAAAGTTTAAATTGCAAATTGAAGAGCACGTTCTAGGCAAGAATTTTTAATGAAATATGAGTTAGCAGATCAGTGATGGGAAACCACAGAAGGACATGTCAGTCCACATGAAGTACTACCTAGGGTTTTGGCACTGGCCAGCGATAAGTACAAGAAATAACCTAAAGCCCACACACATCAGGCTTCATCTTGAATAACTGTGCACTAGCAGGATTGCCTTAACACTTCGGGTCACTCAGAAGTGCTCATACTGAGATATAAAAATACCGGCTAAGCTCTAGACTGATGAGACAGTGAGCAGTACTTCGGAATCACTGAAAATTGATTTAAAAAATTTCAAAATCAACAAAGCCATAGAATAATTAGCTCTAGGAAAAGAGGAAGCACTGATAATTAGCACTGATAGTCAGACTAACATACAAAAACCACATCTATCTGTAAGCAAGTACGCTAGCTGAACTCGTTAACATCCACCCACTTCTACATGTCTCGCACTGTAAGACTAATGAGCCCTATGCCAAACTCCCCCCAAACAATACCAGTAACATGGCAGGGTTATTTGCTTGCGTCTTGTTTTGTTTCTTTCTTTTTTTAAGTATCCTTGGTGCAAGTTACGTATGACATCTGAGGCTCTGAGGCAGGAAAACTGTCCACGTATACAGCATATTGCTTTAGACTCTCCTAGCTCTCCAGGCTAATGGTTCCCAAGTTTTCCCTGTTGTAGTTGTGCTCTTTTCCCAGATTTTATTTCTGTTAGTTTAACAACATCCCATGCTACTTTAATTAATTTCCTATCAGATGACTCTGCTTGTAATTTATCTGGAATCTACTTGGTCACAAAGTAACTTGGAAATCATGGCTGTAATTCAACCACTAAATCTGCGTTGGTTTTGGTATATATTCAACAGCAGAACTGTATCGATAATACATTTGAAATGCAAAAATAAATTTAACTACCAATTTGTACATACTCTTAAACATGACATTGAGTTAATTTTGGTACCATGTAATCTTCCCTGGTATTCAGAAGTTTCTTCTTTGTGTAAATGAATGCATGCATCTTTCCCAGGAATCCATACATATCCCTCAGAATACTTCAGAAGTCTCATTCATCTCTCAATTATTCATAAGGAACCCATACAAGCGTATCAGCTCCATTTCTGGAGAAAGGTTTTAAATGTCAGCAATGGAAATATGATGCAATAACCACTATGCCCAAGCAGTCGCAAAGCAAGGTGATGCAAGACCAACAACATATTAAGGATGTGCAGTGCATGTCATTACTTGCACTTCTCATACCCAAACCCAAGACATATAATTACTCTGGAAAACAAACAGAAAAATTTCCAGTTAAAAGTCCAAAGGTATTTAGGAGAGAAAAGCTTCCAAACACCTGCCTTTTCTCACTATTGTGACAAGGAATTTCACAGGGAAACAGTGTACTTCAATCACCTGAAAAGTAACAATGGAAACAGGATGTGGTGAGGATATTTGTATTTTTACAGAAGTTTCCAAAACAGGTTTGTCAGTGGTGTCCATTTAAAATTAAGTAGAATATCCATTGTGACATTTCCCTTTTTTGTGCACTTGCTTTAAGCCAGGAAATATTTGAAAGTGAGCTACAGTAAATATGATAATCTTATAAGCTTCCTTTAACAAAATAGCCCAACCAACCAAGCAAGAAAAACTCCACAACCCACAAGCTGTAGCCTTCAAGATGTTTAAATAACAGTTCCAAATACTGGAAAACCAATCAGCAAACAAGAGAAAATTGTTAAGCATGGTGTAAAATTCACATTAAGCAAAACTTCAGAAGGTATGTCTACAATTTCATTTCCTCCATTCTGGATTTGAACAAAACCACTTGTATAGAAATACAAAAAGCTACTTGAAAAATACTCATTAGCTCCTCCCTTCTCCCAAAGCACTTCCAACTTCTTCTCCTTAGGTGTAGGGACTACTTTACTGTACAGTAAAGTACCTGGTAAAAACTGGCACAGTTGTCCTCTTAAGACACCTGATGTTTTAGCTACATTTCTTTTCCTTACCAGATCGGAAGCGCTCATCCCTTGAGTTGGTAGAACGGGATTTCTGCTGTTTAGATACAGCAGCGGTAGCTTGCGAAGAGCCTGGGACTCTGTTCTCTGCTTGCAGGGATGGGTCCACACCTGAAATACAGTTTTATTTCAGTACAAATTCAGGTTTGCAAATAAAACATCTGCTTCCCATGTCTACGTTCTTCTACCATCCTTGACAGCTACTTACAAGTTCAACTGGAGCCTTAAGTCTATACCTTTAGAAAAATATCATCTTCCAACTGCGTTTTAAATTATTTAAACTAAAACCTAGCTTGATTTGATAAGCATTTCACACAGAAGATAAGAAACACTTCTGAATAACAAAAAGACTGCTTTGCTCCTTGCAGGAGTTTGCAGTCCTTTGTCATTAGGTGTTCTGTATGCCAGAGCAATGTGGTTGGTGGAGGGAGGAGGGGGAACCAACCCTCTCCCAGCTTACTGCTAGACATCACGAGAAATGCTGCAGCGATGGTTACAATTACACATTGGACTCGGAGATCTTGAAGAGAAAAGATGGCACGGTCCCCCTTTTAAATAAAACTTGAACTATTCTGTCGATTTTCTTAAGTCTGAACACAAGACAGCTAATTTGAGTAAAATTTAGGAATGTGCATATCTGTTTAATCTATTCCCATTTAACAGAGCAATACCCAGAAGACTCACATTTTACAAAAACTCTGCAATTCTCTAATAAAAACTTTGCAGGTATTAAGGGCAGAATTACTCCATCAGCTGTAGCTGTCTAAAAACTACTGCTCCAGTGTAGGTTGGCTGGGTACTTTAGATACTCGTTAAAGGATTACAGATCTCCCCAGCCCATAAAGGGTAACGAAAATAAGAGGAACTGAACCACTCTAGTTGTTTCCTCTGCATCTGCCTAGCACAGGGCTCTAGGCAGATAACCTAGAGCAGTTGCCTACCTTTAGGCAACATTCAGGAAGATGAAACTCAGCTTTACACTCTAGCATAGCAGAAGTAAGAAATCAAGGGGGTGGACAGTAACTCTTAAATATTCCCCATCACTCCCCAACCCCCCAAATGAAGAGACTCCCTGCTGGCTCGTGATACATCTGCAAGGACTATACAAATTTGAGCTAGGGACTTACACTTGCGATTTTACTTTCTCATCTATTACACATCTACACTTAAAGTACAAAACAAAGACCTGAAGCCCCTGCAAGTGCTCTCTGAGGATACACATCATGCACAGACACGAGAAGCCAGCAGAACATAAGGAACAAAGCAGCGCGCTCCCCAGTTCATACCATTTTAAGACCAGTGCATTTTCATCTTCAGAAGTGCAATAGCCACTACATACCAAGTACAACGGATGTAAAATTACAATGCAGTTGGAAGGTTTTTTTGCATGAACCTATCATAATTTTATGGTCTTATATGGCTATTTGGCTTAGTGTTGTGTTGAACAGTAAACTTTCCTTAGCCCTATAACATCTGCTGCACCAACTTTAGTATGTTGCCAGCCCTTGTACCATATAGGGCTGAGTATATCTTTCATTTAACTCTTTCCTTCCCTTGAAGAGCTTCTGCTTTCCTACCTGCCCTCAAGTCTTGCTAGAACTAGAAACAATATTTTCAAAATGCAGATATTTACAGAAAGCAGCTTTCACTGAACTGAAGATGTCACTCAAGAGAAATCTGTGCCAGTTCCTTTGCAAGTAAAGATCTTTCTCTAACAAGTAAGCAAGGATTCCTCTTTCTTTTGTGGAGTTTCTGTTCCTTCCCCTTGCTCCCAAAGTGTGTACCAAGAAAGAAATTGCTAATTAATTATTATTAAAGCCAGCAATTTTAAGAGATTTTTATTAAGACCTTTCAGTAAGACATAGTCTTCACATTTGAAGTGTAAGTTTTAAAAAGCAATTGGCTTAAATATACCAGTTCTACCTCAACTAATCAAAACAAGTCCTCAGGAAAAGTGTTTTATCATCTGCCTGACTGGATCAGTTGCTATATATCAGCTTTTTTGGGTATCTGTTAAGACCACTAGGTGAATGCTCTCCATCACGCCTTTTCCATCCCCATTTGCAGCTGAGAGTTAGCCCCTCCGGATGTTGAGAGGCAACCTTGAGCTAGCCATGGGTTTGGGGAGGGTGTGCAGGAAAAAAAATGTGAGCCTAAGTAATAGAAAGGGAAGGAACATTTAATAAATCACATAGCTCTAAATTTTTAGAAATTAATCCAACTCCAGAGACACACTCCTGTCTTTTACAATTTGCTATACAGAAAGAATAAACACATTCTCACCTAGTGGAGTTTTCCTACTCCCCAAAAGTAAAGCTTTTGAAGTAGATGACAGCCTAAATAACATTAAATGCATTTCTTGATAGCGGAAATGAGACAGGCCTGTAAAGAAACTGAAGTGTCTGCAACGGACAGGAGTTGAACATGGAGCTGAGTAAGCACATGATGTTTCAACGCTACCTAATATAAGGGGTAGTGCCCCCTGAAACACTTTAGCAGAATTCTGTTTCCAAAAGAAAAGCAAATTTAGTCTACCAACTGAATTGATTCAACATATCTGATACTTGAAGAGTGGTGAACACACCAGAATTGCATTTTATATTTCATGTGAACAAAAGTTTTACATAACCACAAGTCAAGAGCCCATCAAGATTTGGTCAGCTGGAAACAGTAAACAACTTCTTATTGCATGAAAAAAACTGAGGCAAGTCATCTCCTCAAAGCCTGAGCCAAAAAAAAAAGAGTAGATGCAAACAGACAGCATGATAACTGAGGTGGTGAAAGAGATAACAGGACAAGAAGCTAAGCTGGGGGACTCCCTAAAACAGATTGCCTGTTTAGGACATTTTCAGATAACAGCGTATCTTTGTTAGGAAGGTCAACGTGCCAAACATCAGGTCAATTTTGTGTGAACTTGTCAAAAGGGACCATGAGTGAAGGCAGCAACAAAAGAGCAGGAGATTTTTTTGTGTGTGTGTCTTTTTTTTTTTTTTTTCCCCAAAAGAGGCTTATTAATTATAAGTGGAAGAAGAGATTAATGCTCTATTCATAATTCCTTACTCTTACCTTTTCCAGTCCTACAGTTCAGTACCCAGCTTTCCAAATCTGTCTTTCTCCCTGGGCATGGTATAGCCCATGAATCCCCAGTTTGAACTCCTGCAGCTGGTATGTAAGCAAGTAACTACAGAGCCTTGGAATGCGGACTCGTAAGACCATAACCCAGCCCCTTTCCCACTCGGTGATCCCATGTGCCCGGCAAAGTTGGTCAGCGTAATCTGTGATCAATGACACTGCTGCATCTGGCACAAGAGTTTAGACCTTGAACATAGGGGGAAAATAAGATGGAAAATTACTTAACTGGAATAATCAATAAGCAGATGACAAGCTGCATGTGGGATGCTTCCAAGCCATGTGCCACTTGAGCACTGCTATTTGGCCACACCAGTGCTAGGGGCAGAAAGAGTGGGAAGAGACATGAAAGCTTACCAACTCCAAAACCAGAACCCTCTCCTCCTCCAACACTTACAGACAGATTTTTGTGGACCAGAGTTAGGGCAGCTTCATTGTGATGAAATTAAATTAGGACGAGGCAGAAAATCAGTGGCACTGTTAGAAACCACAACTTGTTTCTTCAGGCAAAATCTCCCTTTTTGCTTTCTCAAAGAAGGTTTCATATCATAGTGAGAAAACACCATGAGAAAACACCAAGGATAAGTCTGAAAAACATCATTTTTTGGTAAAAATAGTAAGATATTGCATCTAACTCTTAGGCTACACATTTATGTGCCAGAAAAAAACCTGTTCCACAAGCTTGGTGAACTTGTTAATTTATTATGGTACTATGCAAATCACTACTTTAGCCTTCAGCAAAAGCAGTTGGACAATTAGGTTAACTCCCCCCATTCACATTTTAAGAAGTATACACTAAAGACACTTAATCCACAATCACAGTATTTTGTCCATTTTTAACTTACCTGAAGCTAGCAAGAATGAAAAGTCATCTTAAAGAGGATGCTTGTTTCAATTAAATGAACAATTAGCTTCTACAGGATGAAATTAAAGTTAATATTTGAATTATAACTTTATTTTTCCATCCACTAACACTGGAGAATCAAGAGTAACACTGACATTTCTAGCAATTTTGATTTATACAAGCAAAAATTATTTTACTCTAAGAGCATGGAACAGTTGACAGTACAATGAAGGCTCTTTGCTAGCATCACTGACAAGGACGCCTAGCTAAACACATCTAGCATCAGATGGGCAGAGATGAAAATTTTAAAAAACATGCTTAGCAAAAGCACAAACTTTATTGCTGGAGGACTCTCCTGGGCAACTCACACGCAAAGCAGTTGCCCTATTGCCTCTTTCATCTCATCTGCATAAGATGTGATGTCTTAACATCAAATTCAACGGTTTTTAAAGATTTTCACCAATGTCTCAGCAAACTCTTGTTTGAAACAGCAATTAAACATTGAAATCTAATTACCTTCGCAAAAAGACTGATCTTGAAATTCTTCTCCCAAAATAGAAATTCAGAAAAATTAATTTCAGTTCTAAACTAGGTTAATTTATATAAGTTGTAACAGTTTACCAGCTGAACCTTTCAAAAGTATTCTCTTCCGAGTTTTAATGGTGAACTGAAAAGTAAACCAAAGGAGTTAAAAGAGCACGGCCACAATTCCCTCATCTCAGTTTTACTTGCATTTCGACCCAGTTATGGATCATGCCTCCAAACATCCACAGTCTGCAGAAGATGACATATCATATTAAAGAGTTTTGCAGATAGGAGAGGGGAGGAGGGAGGCTAAAGAGGAAACTTTAGGCTCTTCGTACTCTATTGAACCTTCCTGCAGCTGTTGAACCGGATCTAGAAACAAGAAACAAAAATCGACAACCAGGTTCAAAGCACTAAAAGAAAGGAAAAGGGGTATGAGAAGGCAGAAAACAAAACAAGTGTGGGAAACTCCCAGTCTGACTCCAGGCCAACCTTTCAGTCCATACAGTCCTGCTCTAGTCCCTCTCTGCTGTCTCCTCCGCACCAGCACCCTGCTCTGCCCAAACACCATGGCCAGCCATCCAGGCTGCAGCACGCTCCTGCCCCAGGCTCTTCACCCCACCTCCCTCAACGCTGCCTCTGTTTGCCACTCTCTCGCCATGGATTCAAGCCCTACAGACCTCCTGTTCATGTTTCTCTGTTGCAGTCTGTTTACCACCCGCACTCGCAATAGGGCTCTTACCAAAACGAGGGAGGTTTTTGGACTGCAGTACTTCTTAGTCCCCTCTGCTTTTGCCTGCCCCAAAGGAGAAGGAGCTTCAGGAGTTCCCTAGTTAGAGATCGGTAGTCTACAAGAATAGGTAAGGAGTTCCTGGCAGGGTTTTCAGACATTTATGAAATGTATGCAAGGAGAAAGGGCAGGGAAATAGTGCTGGAAATAGCCTCTCCTTCCCCATTGGTATCACTTCATACACCATGGCAGAAGTAGTGCATCGGTGTGTCGCACCTTCTTCACATGAAGTATCTGCATGTAACCCCTTGATTTCACCATCACTAGGGTACTTCGTACTCCTCAGAGTCTTCCCAAGCAAAGCTGTGCACCTATGCTAATGCATATCTAGCTCCACAATAACAGTCATATTAATTCCAAATTTTTTAAAGTAGAATTTTAGATACAGTTATTTCCTACTGAACTGTAAAGGGGGGAAAAAAGCAAACTCTTCTCACAAAAATTACCTGAGATGCTAAACTTTTGCATGAAACATACACTGAGTTCCAGATCTCTTTGTAGAAAACTTAAGGCAGGAGACTAAATGGAAATTATTCCTCAAGAGATTGATATCTGAGGACCTCTCTTTACTTTTTGGTCTGAGAAGACTCACGTCAGTTATTAAGCATCCAGTCCTTACTCAGGTCATACTTCAATTTTACTACTTTTTGCTGTCATACCACATCCCAGGACATACTACCTGATGCACACATTTTTGTCTTCAAGATCTGAAATGACCTAAGAGTTCACACCTTCCATGTCAGTGAAACTGAACAAAGGTCTACCCAACATAATTTATTACAGGCTTTATTACTACAGGCTTGGGGCAGGGTGGCTGGAGAGCTGTCCGGCAGAAATGACCTGCTGGCTGCTGGTTGACAGCCGGCTGAATGTGAGCCAACAGTGTGCCGAGGTGGCCAAGAAGGCCAACAGCGTCCTGACCTGTATCAGCACTAGTGTGGCCAGCAGGAGCAGGGCAGGGATCGTGCCCCTGCACTCGGCACTGGTGAGGCTGCACCTTGAATCCTGTGTTCAGTGTTGGGCCCCTCACGACAAGAAGGACGTTGAGGTGCTGGAGTGTGTCCAGAGAAGGGCAACGGAGCTGGTGAGGGGTCTGGAGCACAAGTCTTACGAGGAGTGTCTAAGGGTTGTTCAACACTGGGGTGAACAATTGGGGTTTTTCAGCCTGGAGAAGAGGAGGCTGAGGGGAGCCCTTATCGCTCTCTACAACTACCTGAAGGGGGGTTGTGGTGAGGTGGGTGTTGGTCTCTTCTACCAAGTAACCAGCAAGAGAATGATACAAAATGTCCTCAAGTTGCGCCAGAGGAGGTTTAGACTGGATATTAGGAAAAATTTCTTTACCGAGAAGAGGGGTCAAGCATTGGAACAGGCTGCCCAGGGAGGTGGTGGAGTCACCATCACTGGAAGTATTCAAAAAACGTGTAGATGTGGCACTTCGGGACATGGTTTAGTGGGCATGGTGGTGTCAGGTTGATGGTTGGACTTGATAATCTTAAAGGTCTTTTCCAACCTTAATGATTCTGTGATTACCCAGCATAAGATATCAGAAAACCATGTGTTTAAAAAAGAAGTCGTCATATGCTTGACAAACTTCCACTGTTCTATAACATCTTCCTCTACTCAAGGAAGTAAACTACTTCAGCTCATAAGTTTCCATTTGGAGGCAATGAAACAATTTTAACAGCAGCAGCAGCAAAAAAATACAAAAACATAGAAGATGCTTGTTAAAGATTCAATGAATCCAAAAACTAGCTAGGAAACTAAACCGTTTCAATGAAAATACCAACAGCAAGAGACATGCTTATTTAGACATTATGACAAGACTCGTAAGCAGAACACCTACGTGTCTTTAGCTAGAACTTGTATTTCTCAGAATGATAGTTCATTCTAAGCGGCAGTTCAGGAGATGCTTCACAAGCAGCCCAGCTCTCCTAACGTAAGCTGATCCTGTCTGTCAGTCACAGCCCAAATTAATATAAATTACATAAGTGCCATGCAGCACAGTTCTAACCAAAACAGGCAGTAAAAGAAGCAGAAGCCAGGTATCAAAAGCCCCCATGGCAGACAGCACCAAAATCAACATGAGGAGCCGGGAATGGCAGGTGAAGCACAGCAATCAGAGGAAGATGGCTGGCTGCACGGCACCCAGCTCCAGCAGAAAGCAATGGGCCAATTTTGTCCCTGGATCTTGGAAGGTCCCTGTCAAAACACTCCTTGCTTGGCTATCAACTTTCAGGGTGATGTTTGCCACATCACTTATATAAATTTGGTTATATTAGCTGAGCCAGCAGAGGCAATGTGTATTTAGGCACACTAATTAGAAAAGAAAGCAAGCTACAAAGAATGGTGGATATAACCACATGGTGCAGTTGGCCAAAGGTGGTCCTCAGACTTCAGATCCAGTTCACCAAAATAGACAGAAACCTCAGGGAGTCAAGTTTCATTGACACACACAAGGAACTGAAGAAAAAAAGAGTTTCAACAAGAGGTTCTGTTGCCATATTAGCAGCCCTAAGGGAGGAGAAAAATTTCCATTCAAGACAGCAGCAACCTAATGACAAGAAATTATTCCATAATGTGTCTGCTTGATAAAATGGCCAGATTTACTTCTGAATTGATAGATAGCTCTCTAGGAGCAAAAAAAGCAAACTACTGGTGTTTCCACCATGAACCAACTGTCCAGATTTCTGACAGTATCAGAGAGGGCTGCATGACTACCTGCCACCTGGGTGTAAAATCAAAAGTTCTCACAACTTATCTGAACGTGGTCTTGCAAAATATTGGAGATGAACCAGCAGTTCAGATAGACACCAGTAAGGTAGGAAAGAGGTTTTGGAGTTACAACTTGAGCTGTTTAGAAAGAAATCTGAAGACCAGCATCTTCACGGTAGCATAATCGTTCCTGGTAAAAGACACATAATTACACCAGGAGATGGAGACAACATGTGCCTGAGAAACCATGGAACAAAAAAAATGCTTCCAGTTAATTAAAACCGGTAAGCTTCTGGAAGAATACACAATGGCACAGTAAGCAACAAAGCATGTACAGGTGTAAAGAAGCAAAATCAACACTCACGGCAGACATTGTCCCCTAGCTTCATCTCACAAATCAGATGACAGTCTTGTCTTCTGTTCTAGAAAGATTGCTTTTGAATGCCTCTTCCCCTTCCATCCAAGCGAAATATGATTTTCCTTTACAATACAGTTGTCTCTTCCCTTTCAGCAAGGCTCCCCATTCTCTGTATCTTTTTTTTTTTGTCCCCTAAAAGTCTCCTCCAGGCATCTTTTGCTGAAGCTTTATCAAAACTAATGCTCCCACAGTATTGCCTAGGAGATGATGGAGAAGAGGGACTTGTACTACAGGCAAGAGCCAGAAACACACATGTGGGACTGTCTTCCATTCCAATCTTGCATCTTAACTTCTCCAGAGGCAATTTCAGCAGAAATACACTAACATAGGAAGGATGAAGTAGCACCTGCACATGTTCAAAGCAGAAGTCCCTCAGCCAATACTCAACACCAATCTCCTATTCAGCATAGCACATCAAATGGAAAGGAACTTGGATTTTACGGTTACTTTCCTTGCTCAGACAGTACCCAAGGAATTGGTCAGGATGTAGTTACTAACACTCGGTTGAAGTAAAGGGGAAAACTCTGAGTTAGAAAAGTTGGCTGGTACTCCCATCTGGAGGTTTGCTTACGACAAGCCCTTTGTCAAACCCCTCAGCTGTTAAACTAATTCATATTTGCCATTACCACACCCTTCTGCAAATATTTTGAGGACTTTTGCAATATGAGTCTTCAGGGCAGCCATCCAGCTTACATAACTCTGTTTACATTCAAAAATAAACTCTTCCCCTGATCTGCTTGCACATAAATCCCCTTCCCTTTGACTATGCCTTGAAGCCAGAGGCAGTTCATACGTTTTCAAGAATAACAACATGAGAAAAAGGAGTAACACCTTACATGCTTTTCAATTTTGGTGGGGTTTAATGATGAAAACACAAAGGAAAGCCGTAAGTGATAAAACAGGAGTGGAGAAAACTGCAAACCAAATCATATCAAAGTTTATGCAGAACTACAGTACCTTTATTAGAAGCAGTAATAGCTCGGACAAAATAGACAAGAAGAGCAAGAAAAAACCCCTTTATTTCAGATATAATTCCTTTATCATGCAGTTCCTGTGCATCGGTAGGTATTTCACTTTTACCATACTTACCAGCTAAAAGAACATTTCTCTGCTCACAAAACCCCTGTTGGCAAAATCTCCTAGTCTTACATGGCTCGCAAGCAGTACTACCACTAATGATACTCCTGATGCTTTAAATTTTCAAACTGCCTTTATAAAGCCCTGACTGACAAAGATGTCGATGCAGCAAAAAATATCAGCTCTTGGGAACATACAGATGAGTAAAGGACACTGACTGAATAGCATTTCTGTTTTAGGTCTCAAAGAGCTCCTTAGAGATCTATGAAAGAACAAGTTGAGATCACTTGTCCTTATTTTAAAAAAATCTGAAAAACATGTTTTTTTAATAAAAAACATATGATCAGCTTGTTTCCTTTAAGACTATTTAATCTTAATTATTATCCACCTTAAATATAAAACATTAGTAACAGAAGTGAAGGATGTCTCTGTACATGTTAATTTGTCTCAGATTAAAGCGTTATGAAAAATTGGCTTAAATGATACCATTGAATGACTATTGGATCTCACGCTACTCAGAGGCAAGGTTTTGCTGTATTAAAAAGAAGGTATACGCTCAGGTTACTTCATATTTACAAAATGCAACATTTAGCATCGCTTTTAGCTCAATAAAATAACCTGTGATTTGCTGCCATACAGGGGTTTGGAGGTTTTTTGCGTATTTTTTTTTGTTTTTGAATATTAGAAATAATATTTTGTTAATGACAATCAATTCAGGGATTTTTGTTCTCAGTAGTTACACTATTACTCTATGGAAAAGTACACTGGAGACATGCAAGTCTCTAAATATAATCTACCACAGGATAACCCCAGGACAGCAAGCCAATGCTAAACTCTCAAGAAAAGGGATGCAAAGCTTCACATGGTAACAGCTTTCTCTTTTAAATTTTTTTTTTCTTTCTTACAGCTTGACCTAATCATCTTGGGTTTTCTAGATCATACTTTATGCCAGATTTCACTCAGGTAAACTTTCTCAAAACTACCAGTAATCTGGACTAGTACTTAGAGCTGACAAACACACCATGTCCTGTAAATAACAGCTCTCAGAGGAAAATGAAGAATGTGGGGGTTTTTTAAGTTTATAGAGCAGAAGCATGTCTGGTTTAATATTTTACATATCTCTCCATTTTTGTTTTCTTTATATTTGTTATATTGCCACTAATAGATAAGCAGCAGTGGCACCTGCACTGTGGCTAATATATTTTCTTTCACAATTAATTGATAAAAGAAACAATCTTAAAAATTTACTTGCCCAAGATGAAGACGGACATTTGGAACTTTTACATGAAACCTGATGGCTGAAAACAGATCAGAGGCAGCAGGGGTGAAACCAAGGTTTAATTCAGCACTGATTGTTTCTTCTTATACTAAATTTGTTTCTAACATCTACCAAAACAGACTTTACAAAAGAAAGCTAACAGGAACAGATCGTTATGTGCGGTGGCTAATTACAATCATGTCCCTTATGCAGAACGAGTCTATACGATTGGATGATTCAGTGCAGACCCACTGACTGCAGAAGTACGGCCTCAAGCTGAAGCAATTACCTTTAAGTCAATAGAGGTCTCTTCCATCATCTCGGGACTAGATGGAAATCAACCAATGTATTTTTCATGTTTGATTTTATCTCATTTCTTCTGCTTTGGCTTGGAAGTGTTCTTGAATCCTTAAGATCACCAGGTCCTAGCAGGTTCTTCTGAGGAACTATTTCTTTTTGAAGTACTTTTAAAAACCACCTATGTTGCCCAAGACAATCTCTGAAAGTTTCTTTTTGTTTTCTCTCACAGGTTGGTTCTACCTACCAGACCAAGGTCTGTCTTGGACTGTCTCAGAGAATAATCTTGGAATTTATTCTTATTGTTCTCACAAATGGCAAAAACAGGGAAAGGAAAGCTTACACACATTTTTTGTTCTCCAGAAGTACAGGGCATTCAAGCCCTGGTGACCCTGGAGTGCCTTGGTTAGGAAGAGGTCCCTGACTTTATGAATGAGCACAGTTGTCAATCTGCAAACCTAGTACCAGGACAGAAGGTGTGCCTCAACAGAGTACAGGTGCGCAAGGCACTGCTCTGATCCCACTGGCACTTGACAACTAATCTGCAACGTGACAGCTGGCCTCAAGTGCTATCATTGAGTTTTCTCAGCTGAAAGCATATTTAGATTAGGAAAATCTGACTCCTGAAACATTCAAGAGCTATGAACAAGTAAAGCACAGGCAAATAAAAAATACATACATTTAGCGCTATATACCTGTTGTTATTATCTATTAAAAGTATATTATAATTATTGTATACAAAACAGTGTTAGCTGTTTATATGTGTTATATAAATAATATATA
>NW_010551930.1:0-219 GCF_000687285.1 Phaethon lepturus
GAGGCGGCGGTGTTTACTCCCCGGCGAGGAGCGGGGGCCGGGCCTGGCACCGCGTAACCCTTTCGGGACCGCGGCGGTCGGTTCGCCGCGTAACGGCCGCGAGCGCTTACAGCTAGAGGTGAGGAGCGCCGGGGAACGGCAAAAAGAGCCTTCCCGGCGAGAGGGGAGCCGCTTCGGCAGCTCGCTCTGTACCGCTTGGCTAAGGCCCCTTAACGCGGC
>NW_010551930.1:307-3037 GCF_000687285.1 Phaethon lepturus
CCGCCGCTTGCAGGGATTTACCGCAAAGCAGAGATTTTCCGCCACACGAAATAAAGTTTACCTGCAGCGCTCCTTCCCGCACAGATCGTCACCCCAGGCCGCACGGCAGCGAGATTAAGTCGGTACTTACAGAAGGTGGAGTCACGTTCGGATACACACACCTCATCTCTACCCCCACGCGGGCTGAGGAGAACAACCTCCCCTTCAGCCGGGGCCTGGACCCCAGCGCGGGTGTGAGAGCCGACCCCCTCGTCACGCAGCACCTGTGCTTTCGTTGAAACAAACACCTCCCCCGCCATTTACCACCTGAGGAGACAGTTGTTCTTCACCTCTATATGGGCACGAATGCAATAAACTCAGCTTACTCCAAAACACTCGACAATCTGTAATCAAGGCTGCTCTGACTGGACACAGAATCAAGTGCACCGCATTGTGCATCACAGCTGCCAGATAAAACTATCAAACACTACGTATGAACTACAGCGTTCACATTACCCACCATTAATTGCTGAAATACTGTAGAGAGCCAGACAACTACATGCCTACAAAATACGCAGATAGAAATGTACTCATTCCAAATAGAAACTCCTGTTTTCAGCTGGTAATCACACTTAAGTTAGTGTCTCTGTCTTTAGTAAAATAACCAGATTTTTAAAAATTAGTAGTTTCTTTTTAATTACCCCCTTGTGGGACATGGAATTTCTTTAAAATATCTGTGGGAATGAGATCTCCCACTTGATTCCTAACATTTCTACACAAAGAACCTTCTGAGTTGTCTTAGAAAGTACAGTGATATGTAGTAATTCCTACAAAACTTCTCAGATCATGCTTTTTTTCACCTTGGGCCTTTGTTAATACTGACTAACCTGAACTCTCCTCACTCTATTATAAGATCCATTGCCAACACAGGCCAAGTTATAATAGCAGCTACCCAAAAGCCACATTTTGCTAAAAATCAGATCAAGATATTGTTAATCACTAGACAATACTTCAGGGAAGGTAATACCATTCCAGAATAAGTTTCAACACTGTGATGTAGAAGGCTGCAATAAAAGCAAGTATTTTAGATGTATTAATCGTAAGAAAGTAACATTCAAAAAAGCTCACACAATTAGTCATTTGGAACTTCCTAGAGAAACAAAGACTATACAGACTGAAATAGTCAAATTCTGTGAAATGGGGGAAAACAATGAGCTAAGTAGCCAGGTCCTGATGAGGGCAGTCTTGGGGAAAAATATTTTAAAAATCCCAAAGTAACAGCACTAATACTACATCTTGAACTGAAGCTCTTCGGGTTAGAAATGCAACAGACTACGTGTACTTTGACTTGGCACAAAGGAGAAACCGTAACGCGGTCACCATTGACTTAGACTTTGCTTCGGCTTCAGGAGGAGAGGGGTGTGTTTTGCTGAAAACTGGAAGCTTTTTGCAGTTCACATTCTGGACAGACTCACATCTGCGATAGCTGCAAGACTGGCCAAGAAGAGAGGTAGGAGATGAAATCATGAACTAATATAGTCAGTTAAGGAAGCAAGTCTCCAACAATTCCGCAGAAACACTCATATTCTCTGTGTCTCTTCCAAGAGGTCTAGTTGTAATAAATGGGGTATTAGATCATGCAAATACTATTTTCCAAACTGCTTGAATGGAGTGCCTATGGATAAGCACTTTCTGCCATTGAAAAAATCTACTAAGTAATTAATTCAGGCATATATCCTTACAGATCTTGAAAGGAAGAGGAATGGGAACTGGATGCCTGCAGTCAGCTTGTGCAGGGCTCTAGAGCTCTTTTGAGAATTACTGCCCTCAGAGGACACCTGTAATTGCACCCTCTCTACAGAAGACTGCCATGGGCTTGTGCAGGAAGCAGGATATTGGGTCCTCCAAGAGCCGGATGCTATGGAAGGCAGGAGGTAATTACACAACTCCTCTTTCCAAAAGAAAGCTACCTTGTCATTACGCGCCTATACATTCTGTACCCTTTTTCTACAGATACGTACCACTGTGCATTCACTATCTGAGGACTGCAGCCTAGTAAAAAAGTAAGATTTTGCCTCTCAATTACGCCAGTACTGATCTTACTTTACCTGGCTGTCCCTGATCGCTCCATCCAGAAACAGATCTGGATGTCACTGCAGTGGGTCCTCTTCTCTCCATTTTCAGCCAGCTGCAATGGAATTTTCCTTTGCTTTGATGCCCCCTGTGCTGCAATTCCACTGTCCCATTAATGCCAGCACGAATGATTTATGAAATCTATTAGGTGCAACACTAAAAACATCTGAAACATAGATGTTTGCTTAGGAAAATATTATTATGGAGTAGACAAATGGAGGTGAAGCAAACTCCATCACAGATACCACACCTTATGATGACATTGCTCACACCCAAGCAGTAGAAAGATCAAACAAAACCTTGGGGGTAGGTGGGGGTGGGGAGGAATAGCATTTATGTTTCATTCATAGGAAAAGCGAGAAGCCCTTTTTTTTTTTTAATTATTTGGTCAGACGGATTATTACAGTAAATTATGCAGAGCATTAACCATTGAATTTGAACCCATTTTTAGTCTTTATTAATAACTCATTATAGTCCCTTTTCTTAATGTGGAATAAATTAGAGCTGTGTTAATCCATGCAGCTCTCTGCAGGTACATTTATCACTACAGTAGCCACTTTTTGCTCTCCTTACTGGAAGCTGCATTTCATGGCCAACAGAGACTCATCCCCTGCTGAA
>NW_010551930.1:3051-28779 GCF_000687285.1 Phaethon lepturus
TGCTGAACTCAAGTCACAGTGGCCCTTTCAGGTCACTGGCAGGGTCACCTGAAAACTTCCCTTTATTTTAAGGGACTGAGAGGTACCGCACAGCTGGCCTTGATGTACGTGAAAGAATTTCTCTTTCTCTTACTCTCTTCGTCATATTGCCACGATTTATATCAGTGACAACAACTGAGCTGGGGCCTTACTGGTATAAAAGGGCGAGGAACTGCTAACAGGATGTTCTTTGTAGGAACTCAAAGCTTTTGGAACTGATTCCTCTTCCCTGATCCGGAAGAGCTCAAATTTTATGGCCTTCATAGCATGTTGCATAGTTCATATTTTTCCAGAGTGTATGAAAACAGGGGGGAACTGTGAATGTGGTTAGTTTCTAGAGGCAGGGCTTTGTTTCAGCTTTCAAACTGGCTGGTTTGCATTTGATTGCAGAGGGGACGCTTAGTCACGATGATTCATTTTTATATTTGCATTTGAATTTGTGTCAGGGTTTCAGGAATTCAAAGGTATTAACAAACGGCCATACTTACTCTCTGTTAAAGGTAAGTATCATCATGGACAGCTGACATATTGGTAATGCCCTCACTTCAAGCTGACGCCTGGAAAGTACTGAAGAGGTTACACTGGAGGTCACTCCAGGTAGTCGTTAGACTAGAGCATCTGAGATACGAGTAGCTGCGCTCCTTGCAGCACATAATGATTCAGTCCTTACTATTATCTTCTCTAAGCGCCATCATGCCAAAGTAGAAAACTTTATTATGCCCATTTTTAACATGGCAAATGGAGACACAAACCTGACTTGTCAATACCATGAAAGTAGTACCACGGGAGAGGGAAAATACGATGCCTCACATAGTCTTCTGAGGGCTATCTTAATTGCTGAACCTTTCTTCTTCTCATCATCAAGATAATTACAGCTATTTATCAACATTAATGATGACCAATGACTTTTATTAAAAGGGAACAAACACATTTTTAGCCAAATACTAATTCACCTATTTGAATAGTAGTAGCTTAAGTGCCCTGTTAAGATCCTATCATAAATAGTTAATTAGTGTTACAGCTACTTGTACTGAAATGCTGGGTGTACTTTAACAAAATACATGTATGTTGTCTGCATGTGCATTACAAACAAGCATCAATGGAGTATCTGCCTAGAAGCTGAAATTGCACAGCATCAGTACATCACTTTGGAACCTGTTTTTCTTATGACCCTACAAAAAAGCAGGGTATTAAGCTATGAAATTTAAACAATGCCCAAGAGAAAGATTTTTGTCAGATAAGGTATCATTTATAACAGCAACATACATTCTCATGTCTGTTTTACAAAACAGACTTAATCAAGTGAAATATTTATAATTTAGCTTTCCAGTTCCTTCTGGAAGTGTATTAAAAGAAGGCCAATTCTTGTCTAGAAATAAAAGTCTTAAGAATACTATCTGGTATCAACAGGATTAGTAGTATAATGTGTTCCCATGAGAAAGCACATATGCCTAAACATATTTACATGTAGAACATCTTGTAGTTCTTAAGCATTTAAATAGTACACTACATTGACTAGATTTTTCTCACAAGTAAAGATTAAGATGAGCCATTTTTCATGAAGTAATGATGCTGATTTAAATGAGAACAGACTAAGACCATGATGAGCTCACAGATTCAGTGTTCGAATCTGAAAACAATAAACATTTTTTTCCTTTTCATCCACATACATAAAGCCTAACTATTTTTTAGAACCCCTACCAAAAGTCTATTAAGGATTTTGCGGTTTAAGATCAGCATTTCACTACAAATATTTGAACTGGTCACCACTTGAATTCAAAGTGGACATTGTAAACAAGTAGATGAAACTGGCGTAGCACAAGAGTTACAGCAAAAATGTAGTCCTTTCAAAATATGATTGAATTATGACATTGTTCTTGAATGTAAGTGGATAATATGTGGGTTTTTTTTCCTAAGAAGCAACACAAAACCACCCAGTGTACATTTGTACTGTGATTTTTGAGTGCTGTAGATTAATATATTGAAGCAAGTAACATTCCTCTGCTCTTTGACAAATTTACCAGTGAGCTAAATGCAGTATCAGGCAAGGTAAAAAATGAAAAATATTTTTGTATAACAATACGTAGAATTTTGCTGTTAAACAGTACAATGCCTTGCTTAGAATCATCCTACTCTAACTTCTGTCATAAATAAGATATGGGAAAATAAAAATTTACTGTTATTATACAAATTGAATATCTTGGTCTCCAAAATCTGAATTATTGAAGACATAAGTATTGATCATTATGCTTTTCATAGTACTTATACAATTTTATTTAGTTTTTCACTAATACATTCCTGTGTTTGAATGCAAACAGTACCAGTCAGCCAGCAGAGAAAAAAGGCACATATGCTTCGAATGATTAACGCAGTTCTTGGAAACACAAAGCATACATGCTTTCCTTATCTTATCATACAGCTAAGTGATGAGGAGGAAGACATTTTCATGAAAGTTCTGGGGGATTAGAAGATGTATCAATGAGCCCTTTGAAAGAAATACTGCCCCCTCTCCAAGGGTTAATCCTATTTGTTTCAGAAGAACTGCTATATGAATAACAGTAGTGAGAAGAAGCAATAAAAAAACCCAATGCTCTGATGTTTTCAGGTAATTTTACCTACTTTTAGAGGAAAAGGCAAGAGTATTTTAGGAAAAAGTTTAAACTCTTCACTGAAGAAAGAAAAATCCAAGTATAATCTGAACCTTATATGTCTCTCTAAACTGACTCTCCATGTATTTGAATCCTGTTCATATCTTGCGAGACTCACTTCAGCGCATCATCACACTTTAGGGCCCTAAAGAGAAAACTATTAAAGATCCTGAAACATGCACAGTTGTGGCACCTTCCTTCCTTAATTTTTCATACCGCTTTCCCATTTTTTTAGTAACCTCTATCAGCAGCTGCTATTCACTGGCTTTCATCTGGAAAAGAAGGCAAAGAAGCAGTTGCTTGCACAGCTAATGCTCCAAATTGGAGACTGAGTGTCTAATCTTCATAATAAGCAGCTTCCAATTGACTAAGTTTTGATTTACATTTAATACTTGGGTTCACAGCTGTGAATCCCTCTGGATTACTGGATGACTTTTTTTAAATTAAAAATTTACACTTTTGTCAGAAAGAAAAAGAGCACGGTATTTACCGCAAATGAAAGTAACGTAAAAAAGTAACCGGGAAGAAAAAGAAGTCAATTTGGTATGTAAACTCATGAAATGCAGTTTTAGTATAGTCTTGTATAGAGGTCTGACAAAAAGAATTGGCTTTCATGAAAAAAATACACTATTGTGAATCTCTTAGAATTGGTAAAGACCACCAGCAGAGCAATCCTATCAGTACGAGAGAACAAGTTCTGGGAAAAAAATACTCCATTCTTCCTAATGATAAAACTGGAATCTCATACCTCTAGAAAGTATAATTTGTATTCTGATCCTCTTAAAAAAAATAATCAAGGTACTTCTCCAAAATGACATCTTTAAAAAGATATTTTAAAAACAGAGGCACACACACACAAAAAAATCAATATCCGTGTGATTCTCACAAAAAATATTTCACATATTTATAGAAATAAGCATTATACTGATCATGACAGAAGCTATGTGGCCAGGACTGTGGGTTCAGCTGCTGCTGTCCTTCATCTTCTATTGTGTCTTTTTATTGTAGGGTAGATGACTGAAAACTCACTGTGTCATTTTGGTCAGAAATTTATTTTTCCCAGTAGAAAGAAACCATTTCTTTTCTCCTAATTACAGCTTCTCCTCCCTCCCTTTATATCATAACTCCTTGGGGAAAAAAAACCAACCACCAGAGCAAATTTTCTCTTTACACAGTTGCGGCTTTGGCAAGATCAGAAAAAAAAGTGTCATCTTTTGGGTAGGTCTGTCAAACAGATTTCTAACATACAGTTTGAGAATATTCCTCTAAAAGTACTATATCTGCACTTGTATATGCTTATATGACATTTATTGCCTTGGAAAGGTGGCATAAAAATTATTTCACACTACTCTGACACCTGGTGTAAGCCATATCCCTGCAAGTGGTCTATATACAAAATGGTTGTAAAAATCATATGCTTAAAATAAAATAAATGCTTTCTAAAATATTAACTTGGGTTTATATTAAAAAAATGCATTGCAGGCTGCTGTTAAGTAGACACCTTATCACCTTTTCCAGGGAAAAAAAAAGATATTTTCATAAACCATAAGAATAGGGTTTATATACACTTTATGTACACTCAGAACTGCCTACATGAACAAACTTTCCCGTGGTACACGTTCAGGCAGGTGATAAATGCCTGGTGATAGGTAGGTTGTTAGGCACAAGACTAAGTGCTGTAGTGCATCTAGAACTGCATTTATGGCACACACCGAAGTGATTTATTGGATTCTAGTGATCCTAGAGAGCAGGTGATCATTTTCCACATTCAGCCCAATACACTTAGTACTTGCCAACATGCCAAACTGGAAGTGAAATAATTTTACTCAATACCAGCAGACATGGCATATTCAGAAACAGGGCGTAGACATTATCAGGAATTTAAAGTTACTATTTACTTAAGGGAGAGGAAGGAGAAGAAAATATTTCTTCCTTTATTTTGTTCATACTTCAGGATTTTTTAATGTGCTCACTATGTTTTAATAAACCTGTTCACCTTGTGCTCACACACAGAGCCAAGAGTCTGTACCGCAGGTCTTACAGCCACCACTTGGGCTCAACTTACTTCAAGCATGGCTAACCATCACACAAGTTTCCAGAACACAATATAGTAGGTAGAAGTTACCACATGTAATAAAGTCTTTCTTCCCACTACCACTTCCCCGTACTCCATTTATCTGCTTGGCATGCCACTGCATAGATGTCAGACTGCCACGGATCCACATGTGTTAGCTTCAGAAATCACAGAGTTCGTCTCTGTCATTCAGTTGCTATTTTCACAGCAGCCAACTTTATCACTATCATTTCCTAATTCCATCATTTAAATGATTTCACTAACAATGCATTTCACTAAAGACCTTCCCACAAGCCCTGCCAGATTTGCAAGGTCTGATGTTATCTGCCAAGAGAAGGAGCTCAAAGGCCAGCTGAATTCTCTCATACAAGAGCCCTTAAAATGCAAGCAAGTGGTAGAATATTTGGCGTGAAAGGTATTTCTCAAGGAAAATAAAGAAACTAAATATACTATATATATACTGAGGGCACACAAAAGCCAATGGCATGAGATAGGAGTTTTTAGACTGCTGATGAATCAGTGCAAGTTCCCCCCCTCCCCTCTTCTTCCCACCCACCATGTGCTTACACTTACACAAAGCATGCAAAGTGAAAGCCTAAATGAAAACCTACGTGGAAGGGTGGAGCCACATTTAGGACTGAAAATGCCAGTGTGACTGGATCAGTTCTGAGGCCAAAAATCTGAGATGGTCAGAGCCGAGTCTGCTGGAGAAGGATTCAAAGATAAGAAAAGCATTCAGTAAAAATGCAGCTTTTATTGCAAATGTCCTGCAGATAATCACATTTATAGAAGCTGTCCTTAATATTGGTAAAAAGGCAGGTATAGCATTACCAGTGTCGTCAAAGAGTTCGCTCCGCTTTCTACAGCAGTGTTACCTGAAGTATTTCCCCACAACTTGCCTTAGCTTCCCCCTGCCATCTATGCAAGAAGCATTGTCAGCCCTATCTCAAGAATTTGGAAGTTCCCATACTTTGGGATGCCCTTCCCATTTCCTGGGGATGCTTGTGCTTCATTAAGAATTGAAATACTCACCTCACTGCATTTGCTCAGTACTTGGTTGAAGTCAAAATAGTAGAAAAGTATGGAAAACACATTGTTCTTAAAATTGCATGGAAAACGTATGCAAAAAATACTAATGTTTTACAAAAAAGATCTCCATTCCACATTTAATGTCTCAATCCACTTTTGGTAAACAAGTTATTCTGCATCTACCACCCAGAGACTCAAATACTTTTTTCTACAATGAGGATGATCTACACATATACAACTCAGTCACCTCTCTAAGCAAAGACAGGGACTGTTGAAAGATGAACTTCAGGAATTGCTGCCATCAGTTCATCCCTCCCTCCCTCTCCCCTTCTGCCCACCTTGAATTATCCTTTCTCATCTTCTCCACCTACCATTGTGGTAACTTGGCTGGGGGGGAGACAGAAAGTCTCCAGTAGAGCTCTGCCCTGAAGAGCAGAGTACTGATACCGGCACTCATTTTGAGTCAAGCCCTCAAGTGTGGTATACCAGAATCCTAGATTGTAGGTGTTTGAAATCCCTTTTTTCTACTCATGTGTCCGCCCAGTTGTTCTTCAGAAGTTTCCCAGGAGCTAGTGCTTCCTGCAGCTGGACCACAGACAATGAGAAAAGTACTCCAGGGGCTGTGCAAGGGCACAGTGGCTCCTACTGTGACTGTAGGGCATATGCGCAGTGGACCTACTCTACAGAGAATTCAACTGGTTGTGGTTCTCAGTTCTCTATATAAAGGGATCTGTCACTATCCATGTTACACAGGAGCTTAGCTAGACAGACAGTGCTTAGGCATGTAACTACATGATTTCAATGCCTCATCTAGAACTATTACACTCTAAAGCCTGGAACAAGAATTTATCAGCTGAAGTCCACCAGTATTCTTTGCCTTTTTGGTATCACTCATGCTAACATCCAGCACAAAGGTCACATTGCTATTTAAAACTCTCCTGCACCAAAGTAAACAAACCAGACACTGATAGATTTCCTGAACTACCCTGAGGCAGAAGCAGTTTCACAGATGGAAAAAAAAAAAAGAAAGAGATGGGTAAAGAAAAAACTGCTTGAGAGAGAAAAGTTTGCTCCAGGTTTTCTAAATCTTACCATCTATATTTCTTTCTGGAAAATCCTCCAATTAATAAAGATATTTCTACTATTATTAATAATTTTTTTTTCCTGAAGTATTCAGAAATTGATGAAGTTGGACCTTCATCTTTGCTGCAAATTTTTGCATGCTGATTAAACAAATTAAAAACATGTCCCACTACAGAGGAACAAGGTAGTACTAGTAGTAACAGAGTAATTCAGAAGTTAACAAAAACATCCAAGAAAAAAAAAATCTATCCTACCAAAGTGTGTCTGAAAATCTGAAGCACTTAGTGATGAATGTGTAACTCCCCCTAATGGAGGCATGTCTGAATTTATCTTAAAAGAAAATGTCAATAACTTAAAATCCTAATGGTCAAAATACTGTCATATCACTTTCCCCTTTCTCGCTTTTTAAGGAATCTTTTAAGGTATGCATCTGTGATTTACAGTAAACATTAAACCATTATCAACACAATTTTTTATTAGTGTGTTTTATTACATAAAGTAAAATCTTAAATATATGTGCAGTTCAGCATAGTTCTATGGTACACACTCAGTAGCCATTAAAATTCCCTTCAATTATCTTCTGTCAGTCATTTCAACTTCTGTTTTAGCTAAATGCTTTCCTGTTTCTTAAAAACTCAGCAAATTGCTATAAAAATGACAGTGACAGGCCACAGTGGGTTTGGTTGTGTGGTATAAAGAAACAGTTCTTATATGCACAGCTGCTGGTAATGAATGCAGCATGTTTGAGGCCTAATCTTGGACAGTTTCCTGCATTTCTGACTGCAGTTTCCTTGGCAAGTTTTCTGGGACCATATTATCTACATGTCCCAGTATTTCAGCCAAAACTTTTCAATACAAGAGTTTGGCACTTTGCACTGGCTTTCAAAAGTCTGTCGTCCCGGAGTTAACAACTTTCTGGGAGTCTTTGCCCTAATTCTCTTCTAACAACATTTTTTTTTTTTAAAGGCATCGTTTTCTACCTAACCACCCTGTAAGATATGGCAGACATTACATTTTTATATAACAAAATCACTACTTGTGAAAGATGCCAGATTGACAGCATCAGAGACTAAAATTACATTTGTCCACAGCCCAGCTACAAGAACAGCAGCAGCAAGGCAGTTGTTTTCAGAGCTCTCAGATTTGAGCTACTCTAACTTCTAGGGTAAGTGAATAGCTCTGGACTTTGTTCTGCCCAGACTTCTGATAAACTTGGATGTTGCTATAATTGGTCTGGTGATACTGTAACTAAGTGGTATTAAGTAGGACTGCGATTAAATGCTGGATTTTACACAGGCCATACTCCCTGAAGGAGGCATTTAACCTATCTCCTCATAGTGGTGAAAGACTCTACATCTTACTCTGCTACCAAAACTAGTCTTTAATCTAAACACATGGGCACACAGATTTTCTCCTAATACAGAGAAAATGCAAAAAAGAGCAGCAGCCTGGAATGAAGCTATGGATGCATCCCAGATGACTTTTCATAGGTTTTGATTATGTATCGGAAAAGGAAGTTTATGAAATTTGGTGCTGAAGAGTTGTTCTCTTTCAGTTTTTTGGTTTATATGGGACTTTATGTATTTTCTGTTTTTCTTTGCAGGAAGTAGTTCCTAGCAAAATATGCTCTTAAATAGGACTTACCCAGCTGTCAGATTCTACTCTGTAATGCCAAGAGTGAAATTCAAAACTATGGATGAACGTATGTTTAAAATAATTACATAGTAAGGCAAAGATAGACACATACTTGTACAGCAAAAAGGACAAAAATAAGTTTATAAGCAAGAAGGAGGACATAGATAAAAATATGTCTACCTGCACCATTAGTCATCATACAGAAATATTTCTAACATCATATAAGTACATGGGAAGTTAAAAATTAACTACTCAGAAGCAAAGACCTGTGTTACAATCCAGGAAATATGGAGAAGACGTAGGGGAGTTCTAGAACTATAAATGAAGTAGGATAAGCTACAACTCACAAAGCGGTGCCTGGCACAGTAACAAGAAAGAAAAGCAACAATTAAGAAAGTAAATTAAGAAAGTACGTAAGAGAGTTAAAACTTTCCCACATACTTTGCTACCTGGGATTTCTGCTGGTTTCATTATTAAAAAGGGAGCTAAAACTAAACACCCATAGCTGTATAGACAAAAATATCAAATTACTTACATATCAAATACTATGTAATGTAATTTTTAAAAGTCTCTATCAGCAATATTGTGACAGAATCATTCCCCCCCTAATCCCTCCCCCCCAAACCCACCAGAAAACCATAACAGACTCTCTTGAGCTAATGCGATTAACCAAGAATCAGTCTAACCATGGTTATGGGTGTTGAAACAAGGATTTTCACATCTGTCTGATATGGACAGCCAAACTGCAGGGCCAGCCATGATAGAGATTTCCTTTCCAAGTTCCTTTTCTCCCCTAACGAAAAGTATTACTGAGATTTGTTTTATATGTTTGACAGAGAGTAAATTACATAGATATAGCAGATCCTCTGAAGACTTGTGATGCTTGTGAAAGAGGTTAATGTGAGTCAGGGAACATCAGAGTTTAGGATATATAAGTAATACAAATGCCGTCAGTCATTGTCTTAAGACGATAGCACAATTTTGTTTGTTGGATTTCCTTGAAAAAAAATCTTTTATATTGCTTCTGGGATTGCAGTTCAACTCCAGTACATAACCCTACTGATGCCATGTTCGTGCTTCAAAATATATTCAATTGCGTAGTTGATTATTTAAAACCACCGCTCACTGTTCAGCACTAGTTGGCACAATAGCAGTTTTGCATTGCAGGAAACGTAAAAGAGCAAATGAATAGCTTTTGCCTTTTTCCTTGTTAAAAAAAAAAAAGAACATCTATCCCTCCCACCCCTCCAAACCCTAGTACCCACACCGTATAAAGTACAAAAGAAAAAAAGCATGGACATACATAGTTAAAATGCTTTAACTCTGCTAAACATTGCACCAAAACGTAGATGTCTCAAGACAACATAAATACAATCTCACAGCCTATTTAGCCAACATACAATGATTACATAAATCACAGGTTTAAACAATGTATATGATAACACATAGTGTAGCACTAAACTGATGGGTTTCACAAAGTTGTATACATTGCCCTCTTAAAATACTTTTAAGGTGATGACTGTAGAAAAACAAAGAATTTAAGTCCCTCCAGGTCAAGCTGGAGAGAGTCTGGTGGAGAGCCACCAGGATGATTTAAATATTGGAGAACTTGCCACATCAAGAAAGGCTGGAAGAAGGGATTCATGCAGTCTAGGGAAGAAAAGGTTCAGAGGGAGCTAATCATAGTCTCCCAATGCCTAAAAAGTGCTTATAGAGAAGATGGAGGTAGTCTCTTCACAAGGGTGCCCAGTGACAGGACAAGAAGCAGTAAGTCCAAGCTGCTTCAAAGGGTATTCTGTCTAGATATTAAAAAAACTTCACTTACAAGAACAATTAAAAATTGGAATCAGTTGCCCAGATAAGAGGTGGCATCTCCCTTGGTGGAAATTATTTTGACTTGAGACATAGCCCTGGATCATCTAAGGCTTAGGCCCTGCTTTCAAACAGAAGGTTGGACTTGATGAGCTCCAAGGATCCATTCCAACCCCGGCTTTATGCAATTCCACATTCTCAGTTCGCTGTGGCTTGTAACTACAGGAGGAAAGGCCTCCTAGCTGAATCACCAAATTACCATTTGTTCTTAAAGTATCTTGCCAAATAAAATATCATCCCACACATGCAGAAGAAAAAAAGAGTTCAGTCATATTGCTATCAATATTCTTTATTTGTTTATCTAAATACTTTCTTTTACACACATTCCTGTGGTGCTCAAGTGATCCTAGAAATGAAAGCTCATCTGGAAGTTTTCAGGTTTTTTTAGGATATGGTGCATTAACAATCCTACTACATTTGTTCCTAGAGCTGCAAAATAAAGCAAAATAAATCTAGTTGTGAGCCAGTAGCCT
Source organism: Phaethon lepturus (assembly GCF_000687285.1). Classification (NCBI taxonomy): domain Eukaryota; kingdom Metazoa; phylum Chordata; class Aves; order Phaethontiformes; family Phaethontidae; genus Phaethon; species Phaethon lepturus. The sequence goes on from NW_010551930.1 coordinate 13,905, forward strand.
ACATGCAGATAAACTTCAAGAATGTCCTAGATGCACCTATAACCTCTTTCCTTGTGCTTTGCTAAATTGCCAGTGGAAAGTGGTAATTTCAATGAATCATACCGACTGTAATAATTTGAATTTTCATTTTATTTCTCTTTCTATATATAATTATATATATGAGTAACAGTGCATTTCTTGATGCGTAAAACTACATTTCCTGTGAATAATATGGGAAGCGGGGGCGGGGGAAAGAGCATATAAAGTGACATATGTAGAGAACTAATGACAAAGTACGATTAACCGATACAAACAGGTACGTGAAATGCAGCATAAATTAACTCAGCTCTACTGGTTTACAAGCACATACAAGTGCACAGCATTTGAGAAGAATTCTTACTTCATGGTACTGAGAAAGCTCACAGCCAAATATGTATAACTGCAAACACTACTACTGTCTTTAAGTCCCATTTAGCTACAAATAGACACTTAAATACATACATACAGAAATATGTATTTATTTCTAGACTCCAGGAGTATCCATACATAAGCAAGTATAAAGGGAACTCTGCTTGCTTTGAGAGACTGCTGCAACTCCTTTCCTCACTGAATTACACCATTTTTTTCTTTTCTCTTCTGCTATGGGAAATCCACTTGAAGCAATTCAGTACTAGCAGAAAAGTCCTCCCACCAGAAAAGATGCGCACGATAGGGCTGTATCACCTCACGGCAAGGGCAGAAACACTTCTGTAGGCATCGTGGCTCAGGACCCAGAGAAAATAGCAAGATGATCCAGTTACATTGGACATACTAAAGCAGTTGGCTGCTGAGCTCAGAGGGTGAGCTTGGACTTCTCTACACCTTCCTACATGGTCCACGACAAGAAAAGGAGGATCCAAGCTCACCCCAAGCCTTCGTATGGTGCCTGGACAGAGTCTTACCAGTGTGAAGTCCTTATACCAATGATATTAACAGTTGTATAAGTAATGACTATACATCACTTCAACACTTTTGCAGAAAATGAAATGTATAAAGCAATAATGCTTAGTTTTAAAATCATAAGAGGAAAGGTTATATTTGTAGCAGTGTTCTTATTAATGAATTTGTTACTTATTATAGACTGGAGACAAAAATTCATCACTAGCTGAATTGTATTTTATATTACTAATTTTGAAGTTACTGATTCTGTATTTATTAATTTTGAGTTTCAGACTTAAAATAAATGGAAGCATTTAATTCTCAAGAACACGGCTAGAACATTCAGTTTGCCAACTACAAAACTGATCATGGTGTCAAAACTTAGGGAAAAGGCAAGGATGCTTTCAAGTGAAATGTATGTAATTATTGTGGCTTGACAAAACTAGCAGAGAAGAAAAAAATTTTAACATTATTTGTTTAGTAGGACTCTATAGAGTAAGTGGCTATTATCTTCTAAGTACAGGACTCAGTGCACATCCCAGCAAACTCCACAAATCCACCAGTAGAATTGTTTGAACAGAGCTTACAGAAGGACAAGTTTATTTTTAATTTGATACACTATTTGTCCTCAGTTATAAAGTAACATTCTTATTTTAACATAGTATTGACCATTAATTTCTAAAGCTGGGCCTGCAATTCCAGATACCTGAAAGTACAATTACCAACACGTACTCCCTCCTTACCCAAACTTGTGATGAACAATGAAGGAAACAAAGCAACTTTCATCAATCTCATAAATCCCATGGCTGCTTTCAGATGATGCAGCATTCACTCATAATCCATCAGTATATATGGGATGACTAATGTACAGTTACCTCACTTCTAAGATGGGTGTTCCAGTACCTGCCTAAGGACAAGGAGGTAGTAATCTGGAAAGCTACAAACTTAAATACTAAAAGCTTCCTTAACAGGAAGTTAAAACTGTAGCTTCCAATGAGTCTATGTTCTTCACCCTCCCTAATAAAAAAGATTCTTTTCCGGATAGCCTGTTCAGAAAGCTACATTATACCAGACAAGGCTAGCGAGCTACACTAGGCTGAACTCAGTCACTCTTTCTAGGGCTTGACAATTATAACCGCACCCAAAATAAACAAAGTAACAGAAGAAGCTGCATTTCCTCAGATCTGTCCTGACACAGTCGGGTTTACCGGAAGCAGATCAACTCCTGCGCATGTCAACGAACAAAACTTGGAGTCCCATGCGTTGCTCACACATATGGGGACGTCCGGATTGTTTGACAGCAAGCCCACGCAGCTGGGAGCCTAGGTGGACTTCAGAAATGCTAAGAAAGCTCATGGAAACAAAAGTGTCATTCTGAAATATCTGAATGATGGTTGAAGAGGCACAAAAGAGAATCAGTAAAGAGGCGAGTGACACTCCAGAGCAGAAATAACTCATGTCACACCTAACTGCCCTGCTCCCTCCTGTTTAATGGCCCTCACCGGCCTGATCCAAGCACCAGATTGAAATTGTACCACTTCTCCCTGGAACCCAGTTTCTGAAGTCTGGGAAAATACAGGTGGAACAACCCAGTGAACAGACAGTGAATTCCTGTTACGCTTTGTGCTGCCTTAGGAAAGGGAGGTCAAATAAGAAGGTACAACAACAGTACAACGAGCTCGGTGTACTACAAGAGGGAGTACAGGGGTCTCTGGGACACGATCAGGATCTGAAATAAATTTACATTTGGTTTTGAAGTAGATACTTTGACAGGTTAATAATTTATGGAAAGTCCTATTTGCACTTTTAAATTTGGGGTTTGAATTAATTTCTTCCTTTCTCCGCCTCACAAATACTTTCATAACGCAAATACAAACCGCAATAAGTGATGAGAAAATACACGCAAGCACAAATTAGATGATGTAAAACTGAATCAGACGCTTCCAGATTCTTCAGTAAACCTTAAGCAGTTTCACATTACAGCTATGCCAGTCTAAGGCTGCCAAAAGGGGAGGTCCCACTTCCCACCCCTTAAAGCCATGGATTCCTGCCTGCCTCCCTCCTCCCCCTTTTGTTAGATCAGCTGCAGGCTGAGTTGGTTCAGCTGGCTGGTGATGTAAGGTCATGTTTTTCAGCATTAGGATACAGTTCCATTAAAGCTGACATTAAAATATTTAGTGCTGCTGCAGTTATGTCCATCTCCAGACCCTGCTTCTTGTGTTGTGTCAACTGTGCTGTTCATCCGACTCTGCACGGGGCAAGTCCAAGCTACTAAATATTCAGGGAACTACCCAAAGAAATTGGGGGTAGAGGGGGTGGGGAGAGGATCAGGGAATAATACTCTGCTGGCTCAATGGCCTCAACTATATCATTAAGAAATTGGATGAAAGCCTGCCCCAATACAAAGAAATAACAGCCAGCACATAGCAAGACTCAGGATCAGGGCAGTACCAGCATAGTGTACACTAGGATTGACCATCACCCTTGGACCATCCAGCGAACTGACGTGCTCTGTGTCTGTGTAATTAAGTGCTAAGTCTGCAAAAGAAATGGCCACAAGCATCTGGCTGGAGTCAAGTGGAATGGACTCATGCCCTTCTGATACATATGGCTATTAGATTGGCTTACTTATCATATGAAGTCTCATCCTTAAAAATAAACTGTATTTCCATTATAACAATGTAGGGGAAAAAACTGTTACATCAATAGATCAAGAAAACATCAATATGCTTCAATTCAGCTTTTTTTTTAATCTTTTGAATCCGAGATTTGGTATGTTTATATTTTATTGGGAGATGGGGTATGGAAAAGTAACATCCAACAGCTATTTGTTGGAAAAAAACAGTGGCCTTAGGAGTTTTTTCTAATGGGGTCGTATTCATTTATTCAACTGGAATAATTTTATAAGTATTCAAATAATGATTTATTAACCCCTGCCTGGCACAGGAGTTAACTCTCATAAATAACTAAAAAAAAAAAACCAACCCAACAGTGAATCAAAAGAAATATTAAACTGAACTATAATAATCCTGAGACAGCTGGATCATGAAAAATTGTTCAACTCTGTGAACATTTAAAGGTTAGAGCTCTATTACAGGTAAAAGAAAAAAGATCATAGACAGAGAAAAAAGATTAATACAGTGAGCACCTAGTCCTTCTTTTATTAATTTCATTTTTACTGTAAGGCCACCATTTTGCAGATGGTCTGAAGTAGCACATTCCTTACCATCTCAAAAGGCTTTGTATCAATTATTCTAACTATGCCTCTAAAAGAACAGCCTACAGACACCTGCGAGAAATAAAATAGACATTATAGAAGAAGTTTCCTAGTATCTTCCTTCATTAAAATTTTTAAAGAAAGAATGCGATTGTAGCATGGTGTAAACCTGCCAAGGTTTATGGTCTTGGATATCTTGCATGCTACAAATGGCAGTCAGGATCGAAGATATCACAGCAAGCACGAACACTTGCCGCTGAACTACCATTAGTTACACTTCTGGTTTAACTTGGTTTTGGATAAAAGATCATAATTTAAAACTAGTAGCAATTGAAAATCTTCCATAAAACCATAGAGATGGCTGCAGTGGCTGAAATGCCACTGAATGTTGAATGTTAATGTCAAAATTCACATGAATGATTCCTGCATCATTCAGTCAGTTATTTTTCCAGAAAAACAGTCAGCCATGTAAAATTATACATGGTCAGTATTTATAAAGCATAGGGAACAGCACTGTCTTACTTTCATGTCTTTAAAAGTTTTCCAGTGTTAGACAACGTCATAGAAGTCAACATTAACAACTGCAAGAGCTCTTCAGCCAGCTCTTAATATTCTTAATGGAGCTTTACTATAAATTGGCATCAGTGTTTGCAGTCTTAACTCATCTGCTTTATGTCTACCTGGTGTTTCACTACATGTTTTTGCACTCCTGAATGAAATTATCTGGCCATAGCGCTTGAAAACATCCAGTATTAATAGCTACAATTTAATATTTCCACAGAAAAAGTGAATATTTTATTATATGATCTAACTGTCCTCTTTGCCTCCTCTTCCTCTATCTGAGTACAGAAGATAAATAGTTATTGAATACTTCAGCATTTTCTGCCTTACTCTGGGGACGTCTTCTATTTTCGCCTAGATTTGGTTAACATTGTTAGGATTCCTTTCATTCCTTTTCTTCTTAACAGCCACAGCAAGCAGCCCAACATGTGCCCCATTAAAGAAAAGGGAAAAAAAAACCCCAAAACAAACCACCAAACTTGCTGGCCACGGATTTCTCCCTGATTTGTCTTCCTGCCCCTTCAGTTTTCTGAGTTTCTTAGCTGATACATACTTGTTATCATGAAGTTATCCTCTCTTCCAATTGTTTTTCAGTACACATGCACTCAAATGGATTTATTTAACAAGGCTTTTTGTTTCCTATCCAAGGCAGTTTTCAGCACAAATATTTCAGGTTTTGGATTTGAATTTTTTTTTTTTTTAGTTTGTAAATTTTTTTTTTTTTTTCTACTGAGAGAGATTTTACAGTACGGTTTTTCATACAGATAATATTTCCTGGGTTTCATTCTCCTCTATTTAACAAAGTCATAAATTAATCTGTTCAAGCCATCAATATAATGTTTAATAAAGAATTTATTGCACCAATATTTTAGTTATCTATGATTTTTTAAATCTCAGAGTCATTTTAGTACTGACAGCATAAGACACAGAACATAATCTCTACATTGAAGTCCCCATGATAATACAATTTTTTTCCACTTAGGTATTATAGGTAGGTTCTTAACGAGTCACATTGTTCCCTGCTGAGATTTTATATTGTAGGTGTTGACCAAGTTCAACATTAAGCAGTTTTTCAGAACCAACCCCCCAAATACTTTAACTAATGCTAACATGTTCTAATAGGTAGTGGCAAAAAGGGGAAGGAACCCACCTTGACCATATAATGCACTCTTTCAATGGAAGCATATTATTTGTTATTTAAATTGCGTAAACTGAAATAAAAACAAGAAAAAATTAATCTGGTTCAGTGTAGCAGCAATTTTAACCAATGTAATAAATAGTCTTGCACCTTGCTACAAATCTTTGCACTCTGCCCTGTCCGTTAATTGACAAATTTTATAATCAGATTTTAGTTCTCTGTAACACACAAACTCAAAAGTATAAATGTTGCTGTAATAATGTTGTTACTAAAATGCTATTTGTACTCTTAGTATCTTCATTTTTCTTCTTAATGCTTTATTATCTTTTTCTTCTGCCTTTATTTGATGTTACTAAAGTGTTTTTATTTACACATTCCCATTTGCAAATTTTGCAAATGTTTGTCATTTGTCTTTCATATATAGCGTAGGTGAATTATATTTGTGGTTTCTGTTGGAAATATATTAGCTTCTGTACACTATACTGAAAACTTAATGTTCTTAAAATACATTTCTCCTGCATCTTCAGACATACCTGACTATCATTATGACTACCAGCATACATGGGCTTAGTTTTTGCCTTCAGAGGTCTAATTAATTGCACTGAACTCTTAACAGCCCATGCTCAAGTAAGACATGGCTTTCTCACATAGTCCTTCTGCAACTATTCTGTCAAAAAATACTTATTTGTATTTATCTATTAGTGCAATAAAGAGAATTCTAACAGAATGAATCAAACATAAAATGCAAGATTGTATTGCTATTTGAAGAGTTGGCAAGTGAATGGAGAGATGAGCTGTTCTTTCCCCAAATTATTAGTGAAAGTTGTTTCACATCAATAATTTACTGCTGTTGTAATAAAAAGAACGTAAAGACATTTTCTCTTCTACTTCTCACTTCCCGATTTTAAAAAAGAAGTCTACATGTTAACACATTTCAGACAGTTAAGAATCTTAGCATTCCTCGCTGGCATCAAACAGATCACTGCCAAAATGATGAGACAACCATGCAGTCAAATGTGCCATCAGGCTTGAAAATCTCTGTGGTCAGCAAACTTTGTTGTACAAAAAGGTTGACCTTTACTATTTTATTTTATTTTATTTTTAAAGAAAGGTTAATTTGGAGATCTGTTAACTCACACAAAAATAGATTTAATGAGGTCTTTCATGCTTATGGATAAGACGTTGATTCACAAGTTGCCACCAGTAGGTGCTGAGTGACTTGTTAACTTGGACAATGTCAAAGAGGTTTAAATTGAATGAGATGGCGTGAAAGAAATGAGATGAAAGGCTACAGATTGTTTTACAATGCTTTTTCACAACGCATTATTCACTAGTAATGATTTTAATGACTGCAAAATATTATATACACTAGCTACAAGAGGGCTAATATCAAAATGATATACCACTTGATAAAAAGGGTAAGGGCGTTTTTAATTCTATCTTACTATTTATATCCCAGCATTTATTAGATTTCTATATGGAAAACAACTCTAATTTCTTGGTAAAATCAATGGGACATTAACAATAATTACCATATAACCAATATGCAAGTAACTATGGTAATGAAAAGATAACAAGAATCTGCAGGTCGCATCTCGATTCTTGAATTTCTTGATTACTCTTTGTTTTCAGAAACCAGGGCAGGTTTAAAAAACAAACGTGCTTAACAAAAAAATTAATTACTTGCAAGTATTTGCTACTGATTCTGTAAAATAGGGACATGCCTGCCTTCCATTTATTACAAAAACATTTTTCAAATTACACAGCTAAGGATGGATGTCTACACATGTATGCTAAAATACCTGACCTGGCAAGTAAGCAAGTACCTCTGAGCTGCAAAACATCAAAGCATGTTAGCACTATGCTGTACCTCTTGACAAGGTCTATTAGTCTGGGTGAAGCTCCTGGCTAATGCAGATGGGCTTCTGCATCTGAAGAGGCAAGACTGCGGAGTGTCACTTTTTAACATGCAGATCTATCAGTTGGGGTCAGTACAAGCTGGGACGTTTCTGCTCTTCATTGCTCAGTGTAAATAAGCCCTGTCTTCTCACTGGTTTCTCTGAAATGCTGCTGCCTTTATTTTATTTACCTATTACAGACTTAAGAAAAATGTTTGATCGTAGATAGACAAACACCTAACAAAACAACCTGTGCTGGAATAGGTGTGTTTCAGGTGCACTGAAATAGGGCAAACTGGACCAAAATAAGCCAGGAACATGCAGGCGAACCTCACTCTCACGGCACAGATAGTGAAGAAAAGCTGTTGCTGTTCTCTCCTCTTTGTCTCTTTGCTGCTTTTCTTTGTCTTTTCGTATTAAGTTTGGCTTATGTAGTTCCATTTCAGCAAGTCACCTTTAACCTTCTGATTAGTAACCTGCTTGTTCTGTCTATGACATATTAACAGAGCAAACTCATGACCAAAGACAGATATAATGGGCTTAGTGGGGAGGAAGCTACATAAATGATTCCACATTGACTTGCTCCCTGAAAAATATTACGAGCTCTTGTAAAGGAAAATGGGGTTTGCAATCAAACTCAGGTTTTCTGCAATATGCTAAGTGTATGCCTGGAATTAAGAGCCTGATAATACCTGGAAAGCAATAATGTTTTTAAGTCGTGAAATAGCAGTCCTTCCCAGTTTCAAAAGTAAGTTTGGGTGATTAAATGACTGAATTAATTTGAAATCAAAACATTAAAATCCATTTTTCCTCACGTGTTCACATACTTCAAAAACACAAACAAAATGAAACAAACACCACACTAAACATTTTTTTCTGCTGTTCCTGAGGGTCAGAAAGTTGCATTAGAAAAGAAAAAAGGAATACCACGCTGGCTCAAGTCTGAGGTACTCTCATTTTTCAAAAGCACCTAAGATTTTAAAGGAAAAAAACCCACAAAAAACCACAAAACACTTTTGCCGCTCCACTGTACATATTGTTCCCACTCCATATATGATCCCCGTATCCTTCCCCCGTGTCGCAGCAGCCTTACCTCTTACTTCCCAAGCCCATGCCACCCCCAAAGCTTCCTGCAAGTCCCCACAGTGCCATCCACACACAGCCACCCCACACCATGTCCCCTGCATAGACACAACATGCCCTTCAGGCCCACAACTTCCCCTAGAGCACCATGGAAAACCATTCCACCCTAAACATAATTTCTTGACCCAACCCCATATACGTCCCCACTCCTTGTCTTTGAATCAGTCACACACAGCTCTCAGGTGCTGCCAGTAAGAAGAAGCTTCTCTGAGCAAGGATCACCAGATACCACAGTGCTTATATCCATCTAAGACAACCCTTGGTGTCCTGGTGCTAATGAGGGAATTGCACCACCTTAATACCTGATGGTGCTCAGACTTGTACCCACCTTGGGTCCATAACTTTTCTGGCAGTGGAGTAGATACAGGCTTTCTCACCCAGCAGTACACAGAGTCCAAGTCTCCTGAGGCTCATTAAGAGGTAACTTAGCAAATCAGCATCTATAGTGCAGTTGACAAATACACAAAACCTGGATATTAATTTCTAGAAGAAAATAAAAAAAATCTTCACTATATGCCCTAGTTCACACATCTTCAGCCCTAAAGGACCAGAGGACTACACCAAAAAAATAAAATTGCCAGAATCAACCATAATAAGAATATAAATCTCCAGTGGAAATTTGTGCCTTTAAGGAACTGCAAGTACTTCAGATACAGGCAATCTGATTGGGTTCATGAGGGGAAAAAGATTTACTAGGTGCAGATAGGTCTATAAAATTACATGATAAAAACATGTAGCAGGGTCTGGCCCTCTACTAATTGATTAGCATGTTAAGCAGTTTAAGTTTTAAACTTCAAGTACAATAAAATGAATGTATGAAAAGCCAATTTGTTAGAAAAAATAGCTGAAAATTAACTGGAGGGGGAAATAAGGATATTATTTTATGTAATGTATAAGCATCTACTGTTCCTGACAGTGAACAGAAGATTTTAAAAGATGACTTATGAGTTCTTTTATATAAAATCAGATTTCACTTAATAAAAATTTTGTTTCCACAGCTTGGGAAAGACATTTTAAATGTGATTTTGTACTATATTTAGACTGCTGTGAAGGGATGTGGCGTTTGGATCATGCTTTGTAACTTCTCAGATGTCTCTCTTGGTGCTTTACATCGTCTCACAATGACCGTTTCTGTTCAGAAAGTTCAGGAGTTATAAGCAGGTGTGTCTAAGCGTTCAATTTGTAATTCCCTCAGTTAAATTCAGCCATAAATATAAATGGTATCAGCAGCAGCACAGTGGGGCAGAATCTTTGGTGACTAACGCTGTAAGTTACCTAAGAGTAAGCAGGTACAGACACCGGGTGTTAGCATATGAGGCGGCTTTCTGAGGAAGGCAGATCAGGCCCAAGTGACAAAGGAGGGGATGAGGCCATAACAATTCAGGCTCAGAGGCTGCCAGATGTTGGAAAAAACTGCAGAGCTGTCTGTAGGTGGGAGAACTGCATTCTGGCTACGCTTACTGATTTCTGGGAATATATTATAGTTTTCTAGATTGTTGGGGTAAAATACTAAAACTGTCTGTTACAAGCGGCAGTTCCTGCAGCCCTGCTGTCAAAAATATATACTTGCATTTTGTAAGAATAACTCACATGAGGAATAGCTGGAAGAGACAAACTGGGAAAACAACTAATGGAAATTAATTCCAAGTAAGCCATCTCCTGATACAGGTCACTACCATCTCAGCAGACTGGATGCGTATTTCCATTGCCATCCAGAGTTGAATCTTAGCTGCAGCCACTGGGCATCACAAGTGTTAAATTAATGCAAACTGTATGCCACAATTAATATTTTGCTCAGTTGGTAACTGGAGTGCTCTCTCCCTCATGCTAACGGGGAAAGCAGCAGTTCCTTACAGCCCAAATCTGATTTCTGGCCCTCTCCTGTATAGGAAATACAGATTAGCAAATATAAAAGACAATTAGTATACAATATTACTACAGTAAGGATTGTGTTTCAATACGCTTACAAATATGAGTAACTCCACTGCTGTAAATGTATATATGGGCCCTTAGAGAGGTAATACCACTATATAAACACCTTTGCGTTGTGTCTTTCTCAGTGAATATGAGAAACACTTCCACTACCCAAAAGCCACTACTTTCACTTCTAGTTTTCTGTATCTGTAAAACCTGTTCATGTCACTAGTTTAGAAGCATTCAGAGGATATACTCCGTAAACGTGATGCTATATACACAATAGTTGTACAAATGTCTTGAGATAAAACAGCAGTTCTTATATTCATCATTTTAGGAATAAGAAATCTATAACTGGATAGGAGCAAGGAAGACAATGCATGTTTCAGATACAGATCTCATCTTAAGCCATCAGACACATAGACCTGTGCTACTCATTTTAGAACAAACTGATGTCTAGTGAACATCAATATACCCTGACAAATTCATATAGGATGAAGAAACCTATAAACTACGGAACTGTGTAATAAATATAACTCTAATAACCTACCAAAGATTCTTTTTTTCCACCCGCCAGAGGTTGGTTATGCTGGTGGCTAGAGGCCAGATGATTTATTGAACTATCACGACATAAAAGTAATTTTCGGAGAAGGTATGTGTAGTTTTCATCCTTTTTTATTAATTTCTTTTTTTTTCACAGAGCTTTAAGAATTTTCCTGTGAAGATGAAGATCCCTATACAGCAAATTTAATCTTGCCAAACTCAATTTTCTTGGTTACCTTTGCCAGGACTCTTAAAAGTTGTCTGTGGCCTGTAATTGGAAACCGTAGACTGGAGTGGACACAGCAGTCCTGAGTGGTACATTCTAGGAGCAGCTGAACTACGGGTGAAAGCCTTGGCTGCTTTTATTACAACTTAACTTTCAGAAAAGAGTATTCTAAAAACAGAACTAAACCAGACCTTACCTAGCGCAAGGGAGTGTTAAGGAAGAACTGTACCTAATACTGCTTTACTACAGCACACCGACGAACACACAGAAGGTGGTAAACCAGCACTGGCCAAAGCTTGCCTGGTCGCTGCATGCCTCAAGCTTCATTAACATCCAGTCTAGTTCATATGCAAAATTACACCATGGAAAACTTCACTTCCCCAGAAAACTCCCCAACAGATTTAAATTTCACTAGTATAAAGAAAGTGGAAGAGAGAGGAAAGAGAAGGGATCCTATGGTAAGGAATGTGCAAACTAAGCTGTGACACACAATGTCATTTCCTGTTTGCTCCCATATTTAGCTCTATGTACCACACATGAACAAATACTACAGAGCAATAAATTATGTATTTGCGATATAATAACACACTGTATACTTGCCCATATTGACAACTGAGGGTTTTAACAAGACAGCAGACAGGAGCTGCAAGCTATAGCAATCAGAAATATCTTAAACACACAATATATGCATGCATACACCTAATTTATTATGCACCTACTCATGAACGCCAGCTGTCCTTATTTACGAGGCACATCATGTTATTCTCTGGACTCTCAAAAAAGGCTGTTTTACATCACGTCGACTCAAGACACTTACTAGGAAAAACAATATGGGCATGTGTCTGTGTGCAAGGTGGAGTTCAGGCATTTGAAGGGAAACACGAACTGTTTGTAGCCTGTTGCTAGATGGCAACAAACTATGGGAAATTCATAGGAGGAAGCAAAACAGTTTCGTTTCTATTGAATATTGTCATTTTTGACACTTTCTTGAATAAGACTAATTCCTTTTCCAGATGACAGTTGCTTATTGATCTCATTATATTCTCATTGCCAATACTTCCCATAAGCAACGCCTCAGAATCATTTAGCTTCAGAACGTCTTATCAAACTAATATTTCATGAGTACTTGCAAGAACCTGGTCTACCCCCTGGTATTTACAGAACTTCAACACAAGAATTTGAGATATCTCAGAGGAAAGAGCTACTAGATTTCCTATACAAAAAGTTGATGTTTCTGAAGCTATTAAATATACTACAGGCCCATAATCCTCTCCCTTCAAGGCAATAAATCAAGTTGCCTTAGAACACTAAAAAATGAACAAGAATCTGTAATTTCTTGATTTAATACTTGATTACTTGATTTCTTGATTTAAAAAATCATTGTATTTCCCTGTGAAGTAACAGACCCCACTGTGAAACAGCTGCCTCACTTCTCTTTGGCTGATAGAGTGTGTTGAACAGCATCCAGCAATGTGGTATTGCATGGGCTAAAACCACTGGTATGGTGCAATTTATGAACATACAAAACACCGGTTAGATGCTTCTGGTAAAGTAGGTTAGAGTCCTACCTATGCATCACAAATACTAATATGATAGAGCTGTCTAACATCTGTGTCCGGCACCACACACTGATCTGAATCTACAAATCGAAAGCCTCTTGGACACAGAGTACTTTACAGGGAAGTTGGTACTTAACACAGTTGTGCACCACTGACAAACACGTCTTTTAGTTTGAGAGAAACCATCTTTCCTAAACTTCTCAAGGGGAAATCTTGTGAGCTTGAACTGCCAGGTCATTCCCACTGCAACGTGTGCAAGTGCGACACTTCATGTTCTCCTTCCTACTTTGAGTTTAATATTGCGTTGAGGTGGGAGTACAGTCCTGCACCTTGGACTTCGTAAGCAATCTAGACATTCTCTTTTACGTAAGAAATATAAAACATGGCACTAGTCATGGATACCATTTGCATGCTGGAGAACGTGTTCCACAGAAACCTTTCAGAATCTCTCTTGGGTACAGCTGGGATTCTCATTGATTGTATGCTTTGGAAAATGGAAAGATTATTTCCTCTCCCGTATGTAAAATACTCCGAGATGAGGAACCCTTCCTACCCTGACACTTTTCCCAAGATCTTGGGAAACTGCTTCTAAACTTCAGTGATACTCCTGCAAATGCTGTTAGACAGCTTTGTAGTTGGAGATGGTGTCTCTCCTCCCGGTACGAGACTGAGCGTGGGGGTTCTCGATGTCATGATAACGCAAAGACAGGGGAGTGCTTTGCTACCACACCTTACTAATAAAATCCAAGTTGCCTTTAGAGCTTTAAGACAGGGAAGAAACGCTTGAAGAATTTCAGTGCCTGATGTTGAATTTCTCTATCAGATCACAGAAATGTTTTTATTGCTTTAACTCTCAAACGTACTAATTGACATTTTATGTTGCAATAATGAATGCAACTTATGGCTGCACACGTTCAAGTCCTGGACCTGCCCTGGGTAAAGATTTTTTGAGTTAATACTAATGCTTTTAAATAGATAACAAACTAGTTGTTATAGTGACTGAAAGATGTGTTATGCCCAAAGGAATAAGGTTCAAGAACTAAGACCAGCAAATACAAATATGAAATATAATTGAGTGACCAAACAAAGCATCAATATGACTCCACAGTTCAAAGAGATCTCCAGAAATAGTGGACATCAAAAGCACTCTGACAAAGAAGTATCAGGCATGTCAGAGAAAAGTGTTTGGAAGTTTTTAGTATTATAGAAAACCACACGCTAGGCAAAGCTTGTCCCTGCATCAACACCTTTTAGAATTGAAGACTTATGGCCTTGGTAAAGTCTGTGTTTTGGCTTCAAGATTGTAATGTAAGAATAAGAGAGACCTCTATGAGCTGAAATCAAACATACTTTCCACTAGAGTCTTCAGTTACCTAAACCCAAGTAATATGTACAACATTAAATCTGTGTGGTTGTAAAATCTGATTGCAGTCTCTTACAGTAAACACAGCAATCTAGTCCTGTGGGAGAAATAAAAAAATACAATGACATTGAACATTTATAAATGACCTTTCCATTCATAAAAAGTCAGGGGTCTCAGAGGAATCTTGCAATAAACCTGCATATGATTTTATCTATAATCCATCATGGGGAAAAAAAACCCGCAAACTAAAACCCTTCGAGCTGGGAGAGTACTTTACTAATCTATTCCAAGTCCAGTGGAGCAGAAGCCTGCATGCTCTAGCTGTAATATTTCGCTCCACCAGAACAGCAAGCTACCAATCATGGGTCACACACATTGCTTATCAACAGAGAAGTGTTGGTTCATATATATATATA
>NW_010551931.1:0-238 GCF_000687285.1 Phaethon lepturus
CAGCAGCGTGGAGCTTCGCCCTGCCGCGCCGGTCGCTCGGCCGTCGTTTGGAGCAGCGGTGCCTTGGGAAGGGTCTCTGCAGGCACCTTCCCGTGGGCTCGAAGGCAAAGAGGGCTCTACGTGGCGAGGCCCGGGCCGAGCCCGAGCTGTTCGTTGGGGACCACGGCGGAGGTGGGGCTCGTCCAGCCCCCGCCGGGTTGCCCCCCGCGCTGCCTCCCCCCCGTACCGCCACCCCCGG
>NW_010551931.1:368-2948 GCF_000687285.1 Phaethon lepturus
TGCCCCCGGCGCTGCTTCCTCACGTAACGGCACCCACGGATGGTCTCTGTCCGATAGATCATCTCTGTCCAGTGTATCTGTAGCTTTTAAGTGAGGCAGCCCAAGATGGGACTTAAAATGATGTGTCTTGCTGTGGCTTTAGTTACGTTTGACACAGTAAAAAGTGTCTTTTAGGTGTCTTACAAGAGCCAGGCTCTTCCACGGGTAGTGGTGCAGCGTTAACGTGGCACGCGTGCCCGCCGCCTCCTCCTCGGCGCTTTCCAAGGTGGTGGATCGACCTGCTCGGGTCTCGCAGCCAGCCCTGCTGGAGCCGGAGGCTGGGTCAGAGACCTCCCGGGCCCTTCCCCAACGCCTCGGGGACCCTGGGCACGGCAGTGGGTGCAGCCCGCAGGGGGGCTTGGGAGAGCGTATGAAAAGTTGCAAATAGAAGTGAAAAATAACCACAAAGCGAAAGCGAATGGGTGTATGAATCTTCACAGTATTTGATTAACGGGAAGGGAGAAAAGGCTGCATTTTCAGCTTGATTGCAGGCAGAGGAGTTGAGCTTGGGCCAGTAAACTGGGAGGGTTGTGGTGCTCACACCTCCCAGCTGGGCTGCACTGGGAAGGGGCGTGCAACTGGAGGAGGAGGATTTTGCTGATGAGAGCTGATGAAACAAAAGTGTTATTACAAAGTTTGGCTTTCTCAAGTGGGAAAAAAGAAAGAACAGAACAAAAACGGAACTTCTTTTGATAAATGTGGTCAAGTTGGATCATTTCAGTATTGTAGTCCTTGGGTTTCGGAGTGAAATGTTCGCTCATCTGTCGATAACTGATGTTTGCAGAATACTTGCAAAACAAAGCAGCACAAGAACAAACATACAAAAGGAAATCAGGCAAATCAAGTAAATGCAGAAAATTATTATGCAGTGACTTTACTCACCCATTCTTCTCAAATCACTTTTACAGGCCAAAATAGTCCTCATTGTTTTTCCCAATGTGTATGACTTATGTGGGCAGGTGTTAGTTCTTTACGCTGCATGAAGAATATTTGCACAATACAAAAATAAGAGTCTTAGCTTGTGGTGCTGATGAAGGCTTAAATAAATGCTCTTTGTTTTTTGTTAGGATTTGAGCCTGGAAATGGCCTTCTATCAAATTATGTGAGGAAGATTACTTAGCCAGGAATGAATTTTTTACGGTGTAGAGTAGCTTTTCTGACCATTTCCAGAAATTACTTAAAAAGTAGAAGAAACTTTTTTTCCTGCAGAGAGCTGACATTAACAGCTTGTGGGGTGGGTTGCTGCCGCTCGACCCGCAATGCCTAACCTCCTTGGCTGTTTGCAGAATATTGCTTTTTCTTTGGGGCTCACGTTGGAGTCTGAGAGTGTGTGGGGCAAAGCAGGCAGCTGCAGGCAGCTCCCTCCCTAGCTGCCTTTGCGGCACCGCGGGCAGTCTGGTCGTCCCTTTGTTGGCTCCCTGCAGCAGAGTGTCTTGCCACCAAAGGGAAGTTCTGTTTTTGGGAAACACAGACCGATTCCCCCTCGCCCTGAGCCCAAAGCTGGGCTGCTGCGGGCTCTCGGCGATGGGGCGACGTGGGGCTGGTGCTGCGGTGCAGGTCCTCCAGGAGCCTGGGCAGAGGGTCAGGGGAGTCCTCCCCCGGGGTCGGGGTGACGGCGGCTGGCAGCAAGGACGGCCCCGTTACATGTCGGTGAGCTTTCCTGCAGCTCCGGCTTCCCGTCACGAGGCCACGCTCAACTGCGTACGGCAGGTTTGAGCTGCTTCTGGCTGGCAAACCGTGCGAAGCAGCGAAGCAGGGCCGCCCTGTGCACAGGATGTGTTTACCTCAAATATTTGATCCTACCAAACACCCCCCAGCTGATCTGGGGGCTGTGATCCCATAGGGACTCTAATTGCCTTCATTTTCCAAGAATCCCATACGGTTGCTGGGGTGGCAGATGGGAGAGTTTTCTTTTCTGGGGGACGTAAGATGGCAGTGGATTGAATGCCAGAGAAAAATGAGAGATTTCTGGAGCACTGTTGAGCTCTCCTTAATTGTGAATACAATTTGTTGGTGACTAATGCATCCAGACTCGCTGAATTACCTCATGTATTAGAAGCGATGGCACAATGGAAAAGATGTGACTAAGATGCTGGCTCCTGATTTACCAACATTTGCCTCCTAAACTGCCGTTCGGCTTCCTACTGGCACATTATAACTTTTCTATTAATAATTAAGAGCTTTAATACAGTTTGGTTCAACATAAAATCTGCCAGCTTGATTTTTAGTCTGCTAAGAGTCTTTTGAGCAGAGGAAACGGGGGGTATTAATGGAGCAGAAAATACAGCTGCTGTGCAAATGGTGGAGTGAGGCAGAGCATGTCGTGTCCAGGCTAGGTGCCGTGAAGGACCCAGAGGCACGTCAGCGTGGACCCGTGGTTGCCCCTGCTCCACTGCCCTGCCCTGTCTCTTCCTGCCTGTCCCACTGCCGGTGCTGGTACGATGTTTCTGTAAGAGCGGTGACCGATGGCTTGGTAACTCGCTAGCGATGCTGCAAATTCGCTGCTCTAAGTGAGTTGTGCAACCGTTAATGAAACGCTCT
>NW_010551931.1:2979-10301 GCF_000687285.1 Phaethon lepturus
CTCCCATCGCCTGGATCCCACCCGATGGGGAAGACACATACACGCCAGACCCGTGAGCTTCCTTTCTGCAGTGCCTCCAAGGCTTACTCATGCTGAAAATGCACCCATTTCTGATTCTTTGCTTACTCACTCGGCCTTTCTCCAGCACTAACATCAGTCTCTAAGCTTCATGCCAGATGGCTATACCATACCAGCAATGTCATTGCATCCCTTTGAAACATCAAGCATCATCTGTCTGTATTTGGAAGTGGAAATGTCTATCGAGTGGGACAACAAAAACTCTAGCTCTCCTTCCCAAAGTCAGAACTCTTCCCATTCTCTCTTTTATTCAAGTGGAAAAGCTCTTAGATGGTTTATGAAATTACTAAAGCAGGGAAGTATTTCTACGTATGGGAGATAAGCCAAGCAGCAAAGTGACAGGACACACCAGTGTGCTGGGTATCATCAAGATTACAAAGAGGGACATGTCCATACTATCCAAAAGAAGATTCTGTAATCAGTGCTCATGGAGGCAGAGGAAATAGTAAATGGAGATGTGGGGAAAGTCCATGCTGAAGAAGACGAACTTTTTTGGACCTGTTTGGTCAAGTGATGTTGACGACAATGTATTTTGGCTGCTTATTTCCCTAAGTGTGTCATTATCTTCCACCTGAATGATTATGCAGCAAGATAACTCCTGAGAGAATAACACTGGAGAGAGTTTTAGCATCATTTTTCTTGCATTTAAAGTACCAAAGAGAGGAATAATCCTGCCAATCTGACGCCCTGGGAGCTAACAGTCATGCAGAGGGTCGTGTGTCGTGCCATCACTAACCCGCAGTGCAGTCAGAGCCTGGGAAATTGCTTGCTAGAGCCCATCCAGATCTGCGCTCTGAGCTTCGCTAGGATGTGCAGCACTGCATGAACTTCATGAGCTTCTCAACCAAAGGCTGCCTCCCATTTCATTTAGGCAACAGAGCCATGTCCGCTGGTGAGCTGCAATCTTGCCTTGTTTTAGCAGAGTTTAAGTGCGCTGGTATGAAATGATACTGGAATAATTTTTTTTCTGGTTAGCTTTGAGAAGATCCTTATGTCCTGCAGCTTTGTTTTATAGGAACAGAACAGGACTTAAAGGGCTGGGTGGTTCCTGATGTATTTTAATGCAGTCAGGTAATGTCAGAATGGGAATTTTGTTATTTATTCTTGAGGTGATTTCATGAAAGGGCTTTAATTCATCAGTAGACTATGCCCATTCATAGCTGTTAGATGTTCTGTGTCAGAAATAGCCCCGAGTTCCACAAAAATAAACAAGCTGTAAACATTTTTGAAGTGGAACTGATGTCCTCTCAGCCAGAAGAACAAAGCAGCAGAAGGTGTCTGGAAACCCTGCTGAGAATAACTCTTCAGACCTGTAAATGCCTTGAGGACTTGAGCCGTGTAAAGGAAGCGCCAGAGGCAGTCGGGGTAGGCGGGTTGCAGAGAAAGAGGAATTGAAAAGAGGCAGGTTATGAGAAGGGGTTAGAAAAGAGATTTTTTAGCTACAACAGCTGGAAAGGAGACTGGAGTCTGGAAACAATAGTTGCTGCCTTTTTCACCTGTTCAGGCAGCGAACGAAACATCAGAACGGGAAAGGCAGCGTGTGCAGGGAAGCAGGGAGGAGGAGGAGTTAGCGTATAAAGACATTTCTAAGCACACTTGTTTGCTGAAGAGTGGGATGGGCGAAGGGCAGACAGGAGTTGAAGGCGCAGGTGCCCCCGCAGCCAGCGGGGCCGATCGCTGCGACACGGCGTCCTCCCGCACCCGGCTCTCTCCAGGGCAGTTCTAGCTCCTCGCTGGGTCGCAGGTCACGGCCGCGGCCTTCGAGGGGCACGGACAGACCGGCAGGAAGGGCGAGAGCCTCGGGACGTGTTGGGCTACCGACTCATGGAGTTCCCTCTGCTGCTTCTGTTGGGGAAGAGTCCCTACCCACCTCAGAAGACTTTAATTTTAGCCACTTCTTTGTTTCCTGCTTCTGGTATTTTTGGTTCTTAGCATTTTTTTCTTTGTTTTGTTTCCCACTATGCACCCGACAGGAAGAGCCCCTCGCAAAGTCCTCCAGAGTAAGAAGAAGGGGGAAAAAAAAAGGTCCCGATGACATTTGCTTTCTGCAGGCAGAATTGAAAGCAGGCACCAGCCAACATTACCCCAAAGCCTCTCACCACCTCTGCTCTTTCCATGAGAAACAGAAAGGAAATTGGATCCTACAAGAAAACCGTTTTCCGAAATGCGGAGATCTCAGAATAGTCTGTTCGCTCGCGTGCACTGACCTCCCCAGCGAGACAGGACTGCGCTCTTGCAGTTGCGTAGCTCAGAAAGGTGATACTCAAGCAGTATCTTTGCAAATAAATACCTGTATTTCATGGACGGGAGATGAACCCTTTGTGCACATCGTAGCCCCGCTGTCTGTAGGTGCTGGGAGGGCCAGCTCGGGTGGGGTCCTGAGACGTCATTTGTTCTTCGTGAGGAAACACGCTGGAAAGAAAGAGCAGGACCACGAGGCTGGGCAGGGGTAGCTCGGTCGTCGTAGGACCACGTTCATCTCTTCTGTGAGCGACCTGATGGAAACAGGATGGTCTTCATACTTAAAAATCCACATGCTGTCATGAGCTAATAGTTCTCTCAGTTGTTTTGGTGGGCACGGAGAGGGTTTTCTTTGCCACCAGGGATCCAAAAACACCAAAATCTGATGCAAATTATTGGTAGCTTCTTAGATAGAGGCCCAAGTGCCGGTTCTTGCTGTAAGGCTTTTTTACCGCAACGTCGCAGAAATAACTCTCTTCTCCGAGAATCGTATTGATTGCATTATGCACTGTAATTAGCGTAGCTGACTGCGCAGTTGGTGGACCGGTGACGGAGGCAACTTTACGAGTAGCAAGAGTTGCATTCTTTTAAGATTATTTCATCTCAAAAAGTGCATTGGGGATTTCTAGTCCCGGAGCCCTGTGCAGTCAGATATTCCTGCCATCGTGCAGTGAGGAGGACCGGGGTCTGTAGTGGAGGCGGTGGCCATCCAGCGCTGCAGGCGCGCCATCGCTGGCACACCCAGCAAGATGTCCTCTTGCACCTGGAGCCCACCGCCCTCAGAGGAGGTGGAAGCTATGGTGGGAGGGCTGGTGGGTGTTGGTGGCCGCTCTCAGGGGGACAAGCCCCGCCACATTTTGGTCACCAGCTCGTCTCCCCCTCCAAGGCCCACCTTGACAGGGAGCAAAGCTTCTCTTTGAGGAGGGCAGTGCTGTGCCATTCGTTTGCTCGCTCCTACCCCAGCACGAGGCCTTTGCGGTCCATTACAGACTGCTGCTCACTGGGTTTGTAACCAGCAAGAAGATGGGCTGATGGCTAGAGTTGGCTAAGCTGTCTTAGGACTCATCCTGCCTGATGAGTGGAAAGGCACCTCACTGGAGCCAGGGGCTGGAGGCTGGGAGGTTTGCTTCCCAAGGTAACGCTCCTTGTCTATAGAAAATTCATGCATGGAGCAGGTAACATGCACTTGATGACGAGCTTTCTGAGATCACCAGGATGGAGGAGTCTACATGAATGGCCATGAGTGAGAGGCCACGGTAAGACAAAAGGCACACCTAGCAGATCCTCTGCCTCCCATGCGATAAACCCATACATTCATGTTCCATTTGCCATGCAGACATGTACCGTCTTGGAGGCTCGCTATAGTAGCTTAGCTGTGTAGAGCCAGAGAACATTGCATATGGGTATGACAACCAGTGGGCTCTGGCTTCCCAAATACTGGTTCTTCTTGCAGTATTAACAGTAACGGAAATGTTCTAGTTCGTGCTGCCCAGAGAGCACTCTCCATGTCTTCAAACGCACCTAACATGCTCTCTCCATCAGAGGGCAGAAGCATGCTTATGCACAGATAAAATAAAACAAGTTTACCTGCCATTATGTGCTATATAGCTTGTTGTGTTAAGGGAAGGTAGGTCATCATCACGAACGGCCAACTACACCTGCTAGAAAGAGAAAGAAGAAGCAAAAACTGGCACTTGAAGGGTTAATTTCTGTGATTTGGGATAACTTGGTGGTCTTTGTAGCACCTCCTTCTGTTTAAAGTTGGAAATAGATTTAAAATATGGTAAGTACCAGCGTCTAACAGATTTGTTAAAGGCTAAGTAATGCAGGTAGTTGCTAACTTTTCAGAAGACTGACAATTTTGATGATAGAAAAATGCAAAAAGGTCGTTTTTAAATAGTGACAATTATTAGGAGAACATTTTGAGGATTTCTGTTAATAGTCTGCCTATGAACATTCCCTGTTTTACAGCCCTCTTGTGAAAGTTTTGATGCACTGCTGTATGCCATTTCTATATGTATGTGATCTTCTGGTGTAATAAAGGTATTGCCTGTAATTACGAGGGGAAATCCTTAGTTTCTGTTGAATTCAGTGGCACAGCTTCTGCAAGGAGTAAAGAAGCCAAGAGTTTGGCCTTAAGCATATACGGACCTCAAAGTAGTTCAGGCCAAAAACTTAACCTTCTTTAGTGTCCTCTAGGTGCCATTGCAGTGGTGATATTTATGACATGGACGCTTCCCCCTAGAAACTGGACCAAATCCACAGACCTATCCTTTCAGTTTTGAGTTGTCACCGTCAGAGAATGCCAGAGAGCGCCGGCTGCCAGCTTTGCTCGCAGGCACGTGGAAGGACGCGCGGGGACCGCTGGCGAGAGTCACCGGCCTCTTGGCCAGCGCTGGCGCTGGTGGAAGACCCAGGTACCCAGCGATGAGCCTGGTGCAGGCCAGGAAGGCTTTGGGCTGTTGGTTGCACAGATGCATGAGTGACTTTTTGGTTTTAAGCTGCTAAATTCTAACTCAAGCTGAAGGGAGGAGAATTACAAGAAAACACCAAATTCAAGATTAATCATAAATATTTCCTGGAGACCATCTTGGGTGTTGGGGAAGGTTGACTCTTTTAAATAACAGAGGTTGAGGTTTTACATTCAGCTTTGTGAATGTAAATGTTTGTTACAGTCTCTTCTCTGTTAATACATGAAACATTTCATTCTGGGCTTAAGGAGCAGAAGCCAGGGGCTGAAACAATGAACTTCTGCTGTTGTGCTCTAATAGATATTGAATGATCATGGGTTAGCCCCTTACCCTTTTTACAGAGAATTCATCTTTTTATTAAAGGTTTGAGAGGCAGCACAGGCTCCCCTGGCCGCTGCCCACGCTTTGTCCCACTGTGCGTGCGCTGGTGCTGCCCGTTTTGTTTGTTTTGGAGGGGAGGGGGCTGCTTTCATCCTTTTGGAGGTTGGGGTTTTTCCGCGTTGGATACCGGTACGAGCTGTGCTCCTCGGGAGGCTTCTCCTCGGGCATGGAGCGGGCACATCACTGCACACCACACAGTGAGAAGGGGAAAGCCAAGTTAAACATATCTAGAAAATGTTTTTATAATCCCAGACAGGTATTTGGAACAAATTACATTTACAGCCTGGAGCTGAGAGGGAAGGCTGTGCCCCTCTCCGCATGTGGACCACCTTTCCCTCCACCTCAGGACTTACCCTGGTGCTGTCAGAAAGCAGCTCAGCATCTTCATCCCGTTCCCCTCGGGGAAGTGCCAGTTCCCCGAGACGAGGGAGAAGAGATGAAGCAATGGCTCTGGCGTGCTGTTAGTCCTGGTACAGCCCTTTCCCTCCTTCCAATGTCCATTTGGTCTGGTGGGACCTGTAAACCGCTGTTACTGCAGGGCTGAGGTTTTCCCGCATGCTCTGGAGCCCTTCCCCTCCCTGGAGCCCTTCCCCTCCCTCGCTCTCGGGAGCCCCAGCTCAGGGATGGAGATGGGGATGGGGTTGCCTGTGGGGTCATGCCCTGCCCCGCTTCATCACAGACCCGTGTGATCAGAGGTACCATCCTGCTCTTGGGAAAAAAACATAAATCATGATGCCTTTACAAAACTTCTTGGTTTTGCAGAGGCATTTTCGGTGTGGAGAGGTTTTTCTGGTGGTGTATCAGAGATGGAGTTTACAGTCTGGGTTAGAGAATGCAGATGAGTTGATAAGCATAGAAACAGCAGAAGATGAATCGGACTCAAATTGGTATTTTAGTACAGTAATTGCTTATTGGTGAACCTGAGAATGACCTAAATCGAACAGTTTTGAGGAAACCAAACCCTTCCCACGTGACTCCTGCATTTATTTACTAGTTCAGCAACTTGATTCAACTTCAGGTGACAGCAGTAACTTGGAGGTGAGGAATCAAGAAAGAGCGGTTTGCATGAGGGGGAAAAAAAGAGTTCTTCAGTGCGGAACATCGAAGAAATCAATGAAGTTTTTGCAGTACTGAACACATAAGCACGGCAGGAGCCCTGGAGCACTGGTTACCTCGAGCCCTTGGCGTGAGCTGCGAGGTGGCCGGCTCGCGCTGGGTCCCGGCGCAGCCCTCTGACGCTGCTGACCCTGGCGGGGTGGTGGGGGCTGGAGATTTTCTCCTGCTAGTTGTCTTCGAACGGGTGATAGCGTGGAAACGCCGGCCCCGGCCGGCTCCGTGCTGTAGATAAGGAGCTCCTCTGGGCTCCCGGCCCCGCCTGGGGGGAAATGTAAACAGGCGGTCGTGGCCGGGCACCGTGGATCGGGGCCCAGCCTCCGACACCGCAACAGCTGACGTACAAAAGGGGGGTGGATGCTGCTCGCAGGCATTGTTAACATCCAGAAATACCATCAACTATTTCTGTCAGCAGTGGGGGAAACAAAACAAGGCAGGTAAGTGGCTGGGCTGCCAGCGGCGAGCGGCGAGACAGCCCTCCGCACACGGTGCGTTGGGCTCGCTGGATGGGATGATGGAGCAGGGGTTAATTGGAAGATCCAGCTCTTGTTGTGCAAAGAAATGCAGATCTGGCCTTGAAACATTTCCCAAGGTCTTGGCACTTCATTCTGTAGCTGTGTCTCATGCTCTGGATATTCCCAAGGCACTTGCTATCGTTGGATGTCGTCTGACTGTCTCTCGGTTGCTGTTTGTTTCTGTGGTTGCACGTTGATAAGGTATCTCGTTATGTCTTGCAGCCCTCAGAATCCAAGCCCAGCGTCACCCCTCTCACCGTCCTGGCCCATGTTCTCCGCGCCATCAAGTCCTATGCCCACCTCCTCTACGTCCAGCGACTCATCCCCCATCAGGTCTGTTGCAGAATTCGCTTTGCTTTTTGTTGCTTTTGCTACTTTCTGTTTAATTTACTCGGTTTCCCCCACTTCACTTTCCTTTTCCGTTTGCATCCCGCTCAAACTCCCCCAATGCAGCTGTCTGCACTCAGCAAGAGAGGAGCTTTCAAACATCTCCTGCCCCAGGGGAGACCCTTTGACTCCCCTT
>NW_010551932.1:0-214 GCF_000687285.1 Phaethon lepturus
GATGGATGGCTTTGCCTGCTGCCCCTTTCCCAGGAGCAAGTCAGAGACAGTGATGGAGTGACTGACTCTGCAGGTGGGCTGCTGGCACACATCCGCTGCCCCAGCCCTGCCCTGCAGAGATGGAGGAACTAACTGGGCAGGATGGGACCCCCCTGGGCTGCCCTGCCGTCCCCGTGAGCCACCTCCTGTGGCAGTGACATTGCTGCTGGGAAGG
>NW_010551932.1:265-1542 GCF_000687285.1 Phaethon lepturus
TGGCAGGACCCTGTCACTGAGCCTCCGTGGGACAGAAAGTGGGACCTTGCTCGGGGCTTCAGGCATTGACCCCAGCAGCAAGGCACCGGCTTCCTTACCTGCCCCTTTCCCATCACCAAACCCACGCATTTGGACACCAAAAAAGTGCTTTTGAGGGATGGAGCGTTGGTGATGGTCTGGCCAGGATCTGAGTGACAGGGAAGAGGGTTTCCAGGGTTTTTGCCTTGGCACAGCTGGGGAAGGTGCAGCCCTGAGGGATACAGGGAGGCACTGGCAAACTTGTGCACCCATGGGTCACCCTCAGACCCAGCAGGAGCCAGGGAAGAGCCGTCTCGCCACTGTCATCTGGTTACTACAGCCCATCCAGCCGCGGCAGGGTGAAATGAGAGCCAGCCTGCTCGCTAACGAGATTAGACTGACGAGCCACTGCTCCTGGCCCGTTCGGTTAATCGCTTCTTCCTAGACTGAGTTTTTAAAAATTGCATTGCTTACAGAAAGCCCCTGAATGGGTTTAAAGGCAATAATCTGCCCGGCTCTCCACCACTGCAAGGGTCCCTCTGGGGCTACTTGGCAGTGTGTTGCTGAAGTCCCCGGTGTGTCTCCCTGTGTCTCTGGTGGCCCCAGGAGGTGGCGAGGTGGCTGGCCGGCCCTTGATGGCTCTTGATTTACTCCAAGAGGAAATATGAATGAACTTTTAATGGTGTGATTTAACAAAGCCTTCTGGAGGTGAGGGAGAAGGGAGAGGGTCAGACGACGGGCTCTGTGCTGCAGCCTGTGTGACAGGTCCCCTTTGCCCCCCACTCCTGCCCCGAGGGCTGTGGCAGGCAGCTGCCCACCCTGCCCATCCTGCTGTGCTCCTAGGAGCATGCTGGAGCTGAGGGGGGTCCGGTGGTAGGGCACAGCACCCCCAGCTCTGGTTACACCTACATGGGCGCTCGGCTCCCCGTCTGATCCCAGAGTGGGGAGGGATGGCCCCTGGTGCCCGGTTTTGGGGTCACAGCACAGGTTGGCAAATGGGTGCAGGGCTCAGGCAGTGCAGCGAGGGATGCTGTAACATGCTGTACTTACAACTGATCCCGGCATCTCTTGGGGACATCTCAGCCCTCTGCTGGGTGGTGGGATCTGCCCCTAAGTACCTCTTTCTTTCCCCCTGACTCCTTCCAGAAGTTGCATCTTCCGAGCCCAGCCCCTGACCTGTGCTGCCCCTGCTGACCCAAACAAATTGCCCCCGGTGCCCACCCTCCCCGCTCGCCTCCCCTCCGCCGTGCAAAGTGAGT
>NW_010551933.1:0-1687 GCF_000687285.1 Phaethon lepturus
GGGTTGCAAAATGAATTTGATTTTTATGGTGGATTTCTTCTAAACACAGATCTGTTTTACCCTCCTGCTGCTGCCGCAAGTCCCTCAGAGTTTTCAGGAAGCCTGTACAGAATAATTTTCCTTCTACTTTCCCCACTTCCTCTAAATGCTGGGCCAGACAAAGGTGCTGTAAAAATTATAAGCCACAGTTTGATTTCTCCAAGTTAAATGGAGTGACTCTGGGTTCACAGTGGTTGAGACGACATGGGAATTGGGCCTCGACATTTGTTTTTCTGTGGGCTCCCTATACAGTCTTTTATTTTAATCTTATTTTTGTTCCCCTCGTGTTCTTTCCTCCCTCCCCCCTGCATTCACCATTTAAAATAGAACAGAAAAACAGTGTTTGGAGTAGGCTGGAAGATAGAGAAAGCATTCCAGGATGCCCGTGCAGCCCCGATTTGCAGCGGCCCCGGATGCTTTGCGGGGGAAGAGAAAGGGCCGTGGTTTGCCCGGCCGCAGGCAGCGCCGGTCGCTCGCGGGAAGACACCGGTCTTATACGCGCCCGACTGACGTAAAGTGACGGGGAGGACATGGCCTTGATCTTCTAAGAGAGAGGTGCTGGGCAGGGAGTCCCTGCTGCGAGACGGTGACTGTACCAGCTGGTTAAACGCCTCTTGGCAGCGTTTGCTTTACGGGCTTTTTATCCCCCAAACTCGGGGTTCATGTCCCGGAGGCTCCCGGAGGCGCGTTCACAGGAACGCTGGCAGGCAAGCAGTGGCGGGCTGGTAGTCCCCCGTGTGTCCCGCGGCGCAGTTTGGCTGTGGGCAAATTTAAAAAAAACCCAATAAACAACGCAAAACACCAAACCAAAACCTTAAAATGGGCTAAAAGACCTTTTCTTCGCGAGCCATTTCCATTTAAAGGCCACTCGACCCGCCCCCCCGTTCACTCAGCTGATCTCATTAAAGAGATTGAAGAACTTCAGTGACTCCTCAGGGACTTGAACTTGTGGTTGAAGGAACTGAGAAGTCCCAAATATGACGTTAAGGAAATCTTAAACTGCACCCTCTAACGGCCCCCCATTAATATGCGTTGAGGTTTAAAGGCTCTGATCGTTTTCCACGTTAATTTTCTTAGCGCAGAAATAAAAACAAAGTAGTAAGAAAACGTCTACCGTGAAGGTACGTTTAATAGCCATGAAAAGCGTCATCACTTTAACGTGCGAGCGTCAGTCATTTGCGTTGCTCTCGGACCTCCCAGATCGTTCAGGCAGCAGATGGACAGCCTTGTAGGCTTCTCTGGGGGTTTTTGTCCACAACTGGAACCTGGAAATGCAGAAGTTTGGAGATGGAGAAGATGGGAAAAAGAGGCAAATTAATTGTGATAGGGCAGGCGATGTTAGGTAGTAGT
Source organism: Phaethon lepturus (assembly GCF_000687285.1). Taxonomy (NCBI): domain Eukaryota; kingdom Metazoa; phylum Chordata; class Aves; order Phaethontiformes; family Phaethontidae; genus Phaethon; species Phaethon lepturus. The sequence continues at coordinate 1,390 of NW_010551933.1, forward strand.
TTACATGAGGCTGAGCATCTCTGCACGCTCGGGCTGTTCGTCGGAGCCTCCGGGATCACCCTCTGGGAACAGGCAGGCGCTCCTGCCCTCCGGCCAGCGGCAGCCCACGCGCGCTGCCTGGGTTCCGGGTTTTGTGCCAAAAAGCCTTCCGCCTGCCAGGAATACGGTACAAAGCGTTTCTCCTCGCTGCTCGCCGCAGCCCCCCAAAAGCAACCGCCGCCGCAAACCCCGGGCAGGATGGGGAGCGCCGGCCCACGCCGGCACCGTCTGGTGGCTTGCCCCCCGCCGCCCCCCCCTT
>NW_010551933.1:1884-2166 GCF_000687285.1 Phaethon lepturus
CAGCGCGGGGAGAAACATATGCTGTTGCTTTTTGGCTCAGCTGCTCCCAAACATTCACATCAACAGAAGAGAACACTGCAACGTTTTTTTTCGGCTGATGGAGTCATCCAAATATGCAGTGGTAGGATCAGAGAATGAAAGACGTGTGGTAGCCGAAACAAAGCATCTTTGAGCCGGTTCGCTAGCCGTAGGAAAGAAGCTCCGTGTGGACATGTCTGGCCGGAGCGATGGATGCCAGCTGACCCTTTGGGGCTCCGGCGCGTTCGGCTGTGTCGGCGCAGC
>NW_010551933.1:2221-3556 GCF_000687285.1 Phaethon lepturus
TCTGATGCGCCTGCGCCCCTTCGCCGGCTGGGAGCAGGAAACCTATAGAAGAGCCCTCTCACCTTATAGAACGTGTTTTCCTCAATTGTTGCAAGATATCCCCAGTGGGCAGGCCTCAAGAGTGATGAAAACGATTCTGAAAGAAGGAAACTTGTTAATTAATTTTTTTTTTTTTTTTTTTTTAATTTTACAGCCGTTTGTGTTCCACCTGCTGCTTTTAGTGGTTCAGGTAGTAGATGCCAAATTCGGATTGCTAAGGTATTTATCAACCGCAACGGCGCGAGCCTGTGGAGGGCTGACCGGTCTGATCCAGGGCCCTTTGAGGATGAGGAAAGGCCGAATGTTCCCGGAGAGGAACTCCGCAGTCCCGTCTCCCTGCTCAGTGTCAAATGGGCTACTCTCGGCTTCGGTGGGAGCCGAGAAACTCTGTGACAGGAGGTGCATATAGCAGTCTAAGTTTTGGAATAAACGGAACCCTTAAACACGAACTGAGAACAAAATTCCAACACGATGAAAAGTTATGTCAGTTTGGCAGGAACTTTTTCCACGTAAAAAGATCCGGATGCTCCGACGCCTTCGTGTTGACCCACAAGAGGGTTGCTGTAACGAACATCCGCTCAGAATAGCGTGATCTTATTCTGAGGCTAAATCTGTACCGCTGCTCGCTGCCACAATGGAAGCATTGGAGTCCGCAATATTTTCTTTCAGTAAGAAGGATGTAAAACGCTTTTTTGCCACAAAGACTAATTTAGCAATTGGACGAACGGTAATGCTTGCCCCTCCCTGGGGGTGTGAAAACTTTCTGGCGCTGCTTTTTCAAATGACGAAATAGTCTTCATCAGCAAAGTGAAATCACGCGTCACGCGTCGTGTGGGGCAGGTGCGGCGATGAATGCCTCGATTGCAAGCTGTGGAGAGCGCCCGCTGTGTTTTGCGGGTGTTCTGACGTACCGGCTCTCTGCGTGGTTGCCCTTTGCTGTGGCACCTGAGCATCTTTGCCGGGAGAGCGCAGACCTTCAGCTGCTCGCTCTAAGCCGGGCACGGCGGCGGGTGTAAGAGCAGGCTTCGGAGCGCGCTTCGGTTCCTTCCTTCTTAGAAAAGCACGCTTAAATTCGGGCGGCACGTATATAAGGACCGCTGGATTTCAGCCTGTGTCGAGTGCTTTTCTAAATAAAGCCCATCAGGAAATAAATGAGGAGCTTCTGTTTGTTGAAATAAATCCGGAGGGCCCTGCCCACCGCTCCCCCAGCGGTGGCCGTGCCGGCGTCCGTCTGCTTTGACGGCCAGCCCTGCCTACTGCGGGTAGCCCTGGCATCTGCCTGGGCCCGGCCTCCAG
>NW_010551933.1:3930-8032 GCF_000687285.1 Phaethon lepturus
GAAAAACAGGAGCAAATGTGGAAGGGCGGGTGGGAGGGGGACGAGCAGAAGTGCTCTGGACCGGGGGAAAGAGGAGGGATGTTAATTGTTGCTGCAGGTCGTTATTACTGAACGAGGTAAACGAAATGGCCGTTTTGCTTGACTCTCCAGCTTCCTCGCCGTTGAAATAAATCCGAGGTGGAGCATTAGAGCAACGAGCATCCTTCAGCGCGAGGGTGGTTGGGGCAAAGGGATGGCCTTGCGTAGCCCAGGGGGGTCCCCTTGCGGGGTCCCGGCGGGAGGAACCGGCCTTTTGGTGACGCCGAGGCACGGGCTACGGGTGCGCTGCCAGAGCCCCTCTGCCACCCGGGGGGTCTCGGGAGGGATGGCTGCGGCGGATCTGAGGGAAGTGTTCTGCACGGGTTTCGCAACGCGTTTGCTCAGCTGCTGGAGCTGGCTTACGCCGCGCAGCCGAGGGGCCGGGCTCTGGCAGGAGCCGGAGGAAGGAGGAATATTTTGAGCAGATGTCACGTCTCAAGGAGCCCGCGGGCAACGCCACCACTGCTTCTTCTCTAAATGCTTCCTCCGGGCTTTGGCAAGTGCCCAGCACCGTGAGGACACGGGACACACGCAGTCGCTGCGTGTGTCACCGTCATCCTCTTCTCCATCCCCGCCTTACGCTCACCCTTACAGCATTCCTCACAAAATGCTGGCATGCTGTGGCATCCCACCTGTAGGTACCTCAACGGAGGCAAATATTGTCCTGTTATTTTGAAACGCAGAGAGAAGCAGGGACGTGAAGGCTTGGTTGGCGGAAATGAGCTGGACGCGTTGGAAAATACGGCGGCACGGGGGGGTCTGTTGCTTGGGATCCTAAAGGCTGATGCTTTGGTACAGCTCCCTTTGTGCTCCAGGTGGTGAACGGTCGTTCTTCTCCAGTATAAGAGATTATATAATTCTTCTCTGGGAGAATTATAACTCAGAGAAAGGTCAAGCAAACTTTTAAACAGAAAGCAAGAGTTTTTCCCGTCAGCTGCTATTCCTTAGTGCCAAATTGTAATGATTGCGCCGAACCAATTTTTAAGATTTGCAAATTGAGGGAGATCCGTTGTAACTCTGTGTAGGTGAGACGGAATTCTGGTTTTTGTTGATTCTTTTTTTTTTTTTTTCTCCTTCCCGTCCCCGATTGGAATTTATTTGTTTTTATGAACTATTACTTTGCCTTTGGTGACGGTCAGGGTGGTTGGTGTTGCGCTTGTCCGCAGTCTGTATCGGTAGCCTGGTCAGTCTGTATTTCTGCAAAATAAAGCGCACGTGGAAAAAGTTCTCCCTTGCCACTGAAGGCTGGATAGTAACCGTTCTTCGATCAAAACTGAGCATGCTACTGACGGCATGTACAAGGCAAACGTCAAAGGACAGCAACGTTTATATGTTTCTATTTGCCATGTAAAATATTAACCACACCAAACATACTCGACGTGGCAATCGGAGTTCTCCGTTTAAGAAAACAGACGGTTATAGTTCGCCTTCGTGTTAGTATGTTGTATATGTATGCTTCAGTACGATTCGGTAAGCGCTAACCAGGGTCTTCTGCATCCCGAGTGGAGTTGCCCCTTGTTGATAGGGTTTAACGCTCCCTCGTACAAATCTCTTCCTGCGCAAATACCTCCAATCTCTCCGGTCAGCAACCTAACCCAGTGCTTAAGCAAGTGGGTTTACACCTGCTTACCAGATTAATTTAATTAGCCAAAAATAGAGTGAAAGAACTGGCTTGAGAACGATAGTTTGCAAAGATGACTTTTTTCCTATTTCCTATTGAATCTGGTAATCTATGGGAAGCTGGATTGAAAAATTATTCCTCTTAGTTTCCTGGCTTCTTGTTTTTGTATACTAACTTGAGAAAATAAACTGATGAAAATAAGGTTTTGAGGTTTTTTGTATTTGCAAGAATATAAAAACCTTCTTCTGCCTTTTCCACCCTCCACACGAAGGAGCCGATCTAGCCCTTTGCTACTTCAGGAAATCCGATTTATTTGCTGTCTCAGTCCTAAAGTTTTGCTCAAGGAAAACCTGGAGTTGATGTCTCACAAAGCTGCTGTTACCTCAAGGAGCCCACGTCAACGCCAAAAAGCCTCGTGGTTAAATTGCTAGAGCTGTGATGCGTATCGCGGCGGCGTTTTGCGCCCGCTGCGTGCCAGCGCGACATTGACCGAGGGAAATGGAGCGCCGGGGCAAAACCGCCACCTCCGCCTTGTAGCCCAGCACCTGCGTGGTGGCAAGCGGCTAGCACTGTGCCTGGCCGCAGCCGAGGGAGGTTTTGCTCTGTGAGAATTACCACCGTTTCAAGCAGTTGGGATTGGGTTTGAGCATTTTTTCTTTTTTAACCCGCAAACTGTTATTTAATTAAAAAAAAAAAAAGGGATTTTGTCAGTAGAAAGATTTTATGTCGGTAACTCTAAATATTTCTTCCGATTTCACCCTTACTTTTCAGGCTCTCTTCTTTACAATCAGACCTCTCGTTTTAAGCAGACGGCGTTTTGCGGAAAAAAAGGAGCTGTATAGGTAAATGTCAGATTGTCTTTTCACGCTGATCCTCCTTTACCTTTTAAATTTTTCTTAAAAAGACACCAGACAAATTCCTGTTTTAATAAAGCCACGTTTTCTAATAAATACAGTTATTTAGAGGTACACCGGATTGGACAATTGTAAAAACCACTGAATTATATGCATTAATTTGGTTAGAAATCAGCTGGTATTTTCCTTTTGAATTGAGATTACGGACTGTTCCATTCGCTTTTCTTCATGTTCTACAATCTTTTGGAAGGGGCACAAGATTTAAGTAAAGCGCCTTCAGAGTCCTACATAATGCTACTTTTAAAGTAATTTGTATTTAAAAAATAATAATAACAAGCAAACAAACTTGTTAGCCCATAGGATGCTTCTGCCCCGTGGCTTAATGGCACAGGTCTTTATACATCCAAATCCAGCAGCTTTCAATAACAAAGGATGAAATTCATGAAGCAAATTGCTTCTCTCTTCGTAAGTCACGCACTCATACGCCAGGGTAAAGATGTGTTGATAACATGAAAATCGTTCGGTCGCCGATGAATTGTAAATTCCCGCCGAGACTTGGGCCTCGCAAGTGCGCTGCGAACAGCGTGAGGCTGGACGCAGAATGCACTCAGATTGCCGTATTCACGACGTCGTTTCTTACAGTATTTTTAGGGTAAGAGCTAAGGAACACCACGGGGAGATTTTGGTAGGCAGCCTGGAGGGGCAAAAAAAAAGAGCAAAAGACGCAGAGGCGACTTAATGAACATCCACGGCTCCCGAACGCCGTACCGGCGTAAGCGCGATCTCTGCTGACGGTGACTTTTGGGGGCGAGGGAACAAAGGATAAATTTGCATGAATTTCCTTTCTGAGTTCCGTTCGGCGGGTACCGCTGGCGGCCGCTTCGCGCTCCAGAGCTCCCGCAAAGCGCCTGCTTTGGGAGGGGCTCACCTCGAGGGAGAGGACTTGGGTTCCCAGGCGCCTCGGGACCCTTCTGCCGGCGGGATTAAAGGAACGCGGGGCGCCCGAGGCCTGGGCTGCGGAGCTCCCAGCTCCTGTCCCCCCGGGCACCGGAGAGCTGTCGGCCGAGCCGGTGCTTCGGCGGCGCTTGTGCCTGCGCGGGCTTGTTAGAGGGACCGGTTGCCCGTACGCGGTACGACAGCCCGGTGTCTTCCACCGGCCCGTACCGAAGGCGCGAACCGACCCCCCGTGAACGTGCTAAAGGGTGGAGTTGTCCCGACACGAGGATGGACTCGTGCCCGGGGCGTGCGTTTGCGGGGTTCCGCGCTGAGGAACCGTGTAGTTTAAACACACAATAACGCCATAGTTCTGCTCTTCAGTTTTTCCTGGTCACGGTTTCAGTCAGACCTTTGAATTATCTGGCACAATTTGAACCCTGAAAAAAGGGGTAATAGGTGGCTGGCCGTGCCAGTTTTGGTGAATACCTCAGCAATTTCGGCGCGTTTGGAGGACGGCGTCCAGCCTGGCCACCGCAATTAGAGCCCTGAGCTCCGCGGCAGGACGCTGCGACTTCAAACCCGGGGCAGGGGAGGGGGACCCGACGACGTGGAG
>NW_010551933.1:8042-8594 GCF_000687285.1 Phaethon lepturus
GACCCGACGACGTGGAGTTCGGCGCGCAGGTCAGGACGCTTCGGCAGGACCCAAAAGGGTTAACAAACAAACGGCCCGAATTGCTTTGTTCACTGGAAATCTAATCAGATGTTAACCTGCGGTCTATATCCAAGCAATCCTTTCCTTATGATAGTGATTAGTATTACACTCGGAATGAATAGACCAAGGAAGGATTCCTATGGTAACCTTCAAAATGCATTCCATCGGCAGGCTCTGCCTACTCACAATAATTACATTCTTAACTCGTCTAACAAACGGCATGCTAATTAGCTGCTTAACCAGCCTCAGCTCATTATTACCAAGGTTGGGCAGGCTTGAGTAAAGTGACCCAGAGAGAGCAAGCCCACTTAAAAAAAAATAATAGTAATAATAAGACATTTGTCAGATTTGCCGTGAAGATGGACCTCCTCCACGACGACAGGACCCTCTTTGTGCGCGGACTGGCCTTTTGGCAAAGCAGCGTGCCCTCGGCAGCGCGTTTCGGCCTCCTCCGAGCTACGCTCCCCGGGCTGCGCGTGCTTTAGGCCGGCC
>NW_010551934.1:0-332 GCF_000687285.1 Phaethon lepturus
CGCCGGGGCGGGGGGCAACCCAAAATAAACCGGTGGCGTCAGCTTGGGCAAGTGGTTCTTTACAAAAAAGAAACGGCGTTTGCTGGTGATCCTTCCTTTCCGAGGGAAGGAAAAATACAGAGAGACGTTTTGAAGGGATGCCAGTCCCCTGGGAGCACTCGGCCTGCCTCCGCCGGGCTGGGGAGAGCGGGGCATGGCCGCCTTCCTGGTCCTGCCTGCGGCCGCACCGTCTAACCATCCCACGCCTGACGGGGACGGTCAGGTTGCGAGTAATTAAATTCTTATTCTGTAGTTTACCAAATCCTTGCGGGAAGCAAGAATTCGGTCTTGTC
>NW_010551934.1:411-999 GCF_000687285.1 Phaethon lepturus
GAAATAAGAAAAAAAAGAGGAGGTGGCGTGCTAGAGCTAACGAACTATCTCCTAAAATAAAACATCGTCCCTTTTGGCAGTGAAGATACTCCCTCTGGGGAAAGGAGCCCGAATTCCTGGAGGCATGGCTTTTTAAGGCTCCCGGCTCCCTGGCGCTGCATCTGCCTGTTCCCTCCCTCCCTCCCAGGGATTTCTGAGAAATCAGGCGTGCAGATTCCTCCTGAGAGCAAGCGCTAAACCCGGGATGGCTCCACATCTACGAGAACATCTGGCCAATAAAGGGCGACCTAACGAAGCGGAGCAGATGGTGAGAGAAAATAACCCCGTCGCTCCTCGTGAGCAGCCTGCGCAGCGGGAGCGAGGGCAACGGCGACGGTCCCGGGCTGGCTGCGTTTCGTGAGCGGGCTTGGCCTGATGGCTGCTTGGAAATACTCCTGGAGGGAGAATTAGCAGGGTGGCAATCCAGGAGTATGGAGAGCAGAGTTAAAAGGAGCTGTTCTGGGTTTGGTTTTTTTTTATCCAGAGCTTCAGTGGTTGGGCTATATCTGGACGGAAAGCGGAAGCCGAGGCAGGGCCGTGCTCTGGGCG
>NW_010551934.1:1066-1379 GCF_000687285.1 Phaethon lepturus
TCGCCGAGGACGCCTGGGAAGCCGCGTTTGCCCGGCCGACACCCTTGCAGATGGTCCCGTCTAAGGGGAGGAGGTGCCACAGTGTGGCCGATGAATTTTGGAGCTTCCCTTTGAACTCGCTTCTCCGTGCCGATTCCCTGCTGCTTTCCATCCTTCCTGCTCTCCCAGGGATTTTTCGGGTTGCAAAGGGTTAGGATTTGCGGCACGCAGAGTTTCTTTGCTGGCTGGAGTTCCCTGCGCGGCTTCGGGACGGTGTCACCAGGAAGGCCGGGTGCCCGCGCCTGGGGAGGGCAGCGCCGTGGGTGCACGCTCC
>NW_010551935.1:0-4262 GCF_000687285.1 Phaethon lepturus
GCTCAGCACTGGTAATAACAGGCCCCAGGATCAGAAAAGGAGGGGGAAGAAATGGACAACATGATCTTATCACCTCTATGAATGATGTTCTTGGACTGCACCAAGTCGTCCCCTGATGCAAGATGAGATTTGATCAATCAAATCTGCAGACCTGGATCTCAGTACGACAGCTGTGAGATCACGGAATCATAGAATATCTTGGGTTGGAAGGGACCCATAAGGATCATGGAGTCCAACTCCCTGCTCCTCGCATAAACCGTAAGACCAACAGCATTGTCCAGATGTCCCTTGAAGATGCTCTGACAGGCTTGGTGCCGTGACCACTTCCCTGGGGAGCCTGTTGCAGTGTCTCAGTGAAGAACCTTTTCCTAATGTCCAACCTGAACTTTCCCTGATGCAGCTTCATTCCATTTCCTCGTGTCCTGTCGCTGGTCACCAGAGAGAGGACATCAGCACCTCCCTCCTCTGCTGCCCCCCTTGAGGAAGTTGTAGGCTGCAATGTGCAATGAGGTCAGCCCTCAGCCTTCTCCATGCTGAACAAACCAAGCGGCCTCAGCCGCTCCTCCTAAGTCTTGCCCTCAAGACCTTTCACCATCTTGGTTGCCCTCCTCTGCACACTCTCCAATAGTCTGATGGCCGCCTTATATTGAGGAGCCCACAACTGCACACAGTACTGAGGTAGGGCTGCACCAGTGTGGTGTAGGGTGGGACAATCCCCTCCCTCAGCTGGCTAGCCATGTTGTGCTTGCTGCACCCCAGGACACGGCTGGCCCTTTTGGCTGCCCGAGCACGCTGTTGACTCGTATTCAACAAGCATCAAATCCCACACTCCAGGTGTTTTAATGGAATGTTGGAAAATTATTTCCATCTCAAAATCTCTCCTTCATCATCTCCATCTTCCTAAGGGTGCATGACATTAGCCATTTTCCACACTGTGCAGCCTCCAAAGAATGACAGCATTTTGACTGAATAGGGACAAACAGTCACCTGGATCTGGCCATTAAACATTCCTGTATTTCTTAGCTTACTTGCCATGTGTAACAGGACTTTGGTGGGGATGGCCTGAAATTTGTGTCATGATCCTTATACTCTTGCATCTGGTCCTGATGCTTACTTGAATTTCTGAGAGGGCTTCAGATTTAGAAGCTCAGAAGTTTTTGTGACTGTAGATATCTCCACAGTTGAGGGACCTTTCAAGCTAAAGCTGGAAAGCATTGGTGGCTATTTTTTAAATGGTGCAATAAAGAAATTGCCAAGAACTTCCAGTTTTAAGACAAGATGCTGGCTATGGGAATATAAAAATAAATCAATACATACATAAATAATACTTTAATGTTTAGAAGTCAGGTCAATTGTAATGGCGGAAACTCTAAAGGTAATCAGTCCTAATAATTATGTATAAAGAAGTCCTTATACATTTTCAGTTGAAATCAGAGTGTAGTTTTATTGGATAACATCATTCCCATTTGAATAATGAGAAATGGTAATGTTGGTGAGGTATCGATCTCCTATACACCCCAATAATATAAAGAAAATCTAAAAGCTGAAGGAATATCACATTAGTTCGTAGACTCTATAGAACCACTTTCAGTCAAAGACTTCACTTGGTTTTTGAATGTCTTGGTAATTACAGATAGTAGTCAAGGTGCTGTTAAAATAAACATGCACAGAGGGAACTGCTTGTCTGTTGTAATCACAAGTGAATACAAATCATACCTAAAAATAATGGGAATTGAAAAATAGTTGCTGGAGAAGGCACTGTAGAAAGAATCGCTATGCTGTATTATACCACTTGGGTTTGCTGTTTGTAGTCCTTTAACACTGCATGATAACAACTGCCAATAAATCAAATACTGCAGTTTTGGATGGCCTTGAGGCATGAAAGAGGGTTTCAACACAGCAAAATGATGCTATTGCAGTTAAAGATCCCCAGTTAACAATTATAGTGCAAGTGCCTGCCAGTATCTCTCCGGTAAACTCATGTTCAAGGATTCATTATCTTTGCAAGTTAAATTCATGTGAAAATCAGGAAACAGAGGTCTTTTGCCTTGTCTGTTTTGCCCATGACAGTAATTGGTGAGCAATTTCTCTGTCCTTATCTCAACCCATGGGCTTTTTCATCTTATTTTTCTTCCCCTGTCCTGTTGAGGAGGGGGAGTGAGAGAGCAGTTGGGTGGGAGTCTGCAGCCAGTCAAGGTCAACCCACCACATTGTTTCATGTAGGCATTCTGTTGTTCTCATTCTCACTAACACTAGTGGAGCCACAGTGCTGCCAGCATGATAAGAAGCCACCTACAGTGGAGGTCAACAGAAGTAGCTAAGCTATGAATGCACTCATTTGCTGAGAAGAAAATAGTTTGTTGCTACAACTTCATTTTTAAAGCATTACCATAAAGCTGGTTATCACAACACACAGTTCTGGTAAAAAAAAGCAATTGTGTCAATCTTACTGTAGCTAATTGCGGTTAAATCCAACTCCTGAGAGGTACTGCTAATTTACATGGTAGTAAGAACAGCCTTAATTGCAAGGTTTAAAATACTGAGAGAAACTATTCCTAATTCATTTTTCTGATGTAAAAAAAATCACTTTTTCATACCCATGAACAGATTCTTAAAATCATCTTGTAAGGCTGTCCTGGAACCAGGAAGCTTATAAAAAGCTTTTTACAGTGAAAAAGGGGGTGGAGCATGGGTGTGTTTGTTAATTTCTGAGTCATCAGGCTGACCAATTCCACAAAACAAGGAAGAAGACATGATAAATGTGACTCTACAGACCTGAAGCAAAACTGACCACAGCCACCAGGCCAGATTTAAGGGGAGCTCTACAGATCAGCTGGCTGCCAATTGTCATCTACTCTTATACTTTGTCTGGAGGGAACAATAGTAATAATAATTTAAAAAAAAAAAAAAACTTACAAAGAGTAGTCAAACTGTAGATAGACTTTGACATATGGCACAAACAAATGTCTGAAATTCACGGTCATCTGAAGCTTTTCCTCAGTTAGAAACTACGGTAACTTTAAAATTGCGTAGTCTGACTCACACTCTGGAGGGCAGCCTTCTGGCCTGCTCAGTCCAAAAAGCAATGCACTTTTACACCCACAAAGAGCAATATTTTATTCAAAATCTATGTTTGTTGAAAAAGAACACAACCCTGTAACAAAGTTTGCTACAGTCTTATCTCACCGCTTATACCATATTTACACAAGGATTTATTTAAGAAGGTAATCAGTTCTCTGTTTAGCTCTTTAGTTACTGAGCTGTTAGGGTTATATTTTACTGTTTCATAATCAGTTGCTGACAATAAATTGGAACTCATTTTACCTTCTTAAAGTAAGATATGTTCCTTTTCCTAGAAGGAACGAAATCATTGACTCTGCAGCAAGAAAACCTCTACAATGTTCATCTTAAAATCTGTTATGTGATTTCTTTGAACTGTAGTCCTCTCCTATTTTGTATTTTGTTTCAGCCATGTTGGATGTATAACACAGTCTCAAGATAGATAATATCTGGATTCCAACGGCAGGCAGCCAGCAGCAAAAGACACCCCTGTCTTTTGGAGATTTGATATTCCTATTCCTGGTTTACACTGTTCTGTCATCACCCAGGAAAGCTCCTCATTGTCCTGTGCTGCTACCCTTTATCTGAAAAGTTCAGGAACTCCTTTCTGCTGGCAGCCAAAGTGAACTGTGAGTTTTCCCCTGGGTTGGAGAAAGATGTCAGTTCGGTTGCAACCAGTGTCTGCAAAGTGTAAACACTTGCTAAACGTTTTCCTGGAAAATGGCATCTTTTGTTTTGAGAGCTTGTAAGTGCTGTATCTGTCTTGTCTTAAGGATACTATTTACCATTTTTGTTCATCCTACTGATCGGATGGTGGTGATATCAGAAGCAAGCTTGACAACTGACGGTATAAAGCAGCCTATTTAAATCTGAAAGGGAGACATAGCTTAATACAGAGAAACAGATGATGGAAATGCCTGTCCTCCTCAATTCAAGTGTGAAAAAATAAGAGGGCCCAGAACAGGAGACAACCGCTGTCCACAAAAGAAACAGATATTTTTCACCTGTTACCAAATTATTGCATCATGATTCATATCTGTGCCTTTCTATATGAGGCTAAAATTCGGTCCTTAGTCTCTCCAAAATCCCTGCATTGCAGGCAATGGGTCTGGTCTTACGGCTTGTAACTGAACAGGTAAACTGTCTGTAAACACCGATCTTGCTTTGGCTTGGCTTCTTTCTCTTCTGCTTTTTCCCCTTCC
>NW_010551936.1:0-208 GCF_000687285.1 Phaethon lepturus
CGGGGCTGCCCGCGCCCATCGCGAGGGCCCCGGGCTGGTCGTTGACTCCCCGAAGGCTGCCCCGTCCCGTGCGTATCGCGCCGCGTCTGCCGGGCTCTGGAGCGTGGCAAAGGAAGTGGGGAAAGGGTGGGAAACCCCCTTCTGCTGCTCCACTTGGGACGAGTGAAGGCCGGGGAGGGGAGGGCGAAGAACCGCGCTAAACGTGATG
>NW_010551936.1:219-32483 GCF_000687285.1 Phaethon lepturus
GCGCATCACGGTAGGACTGTCATCTTTGCCCATCCACCTCTCTCTCTCCTACACACCTCCCACGTTTTCTGGTCTTTTAAACATATTGCCTTGACTTCCGACGTCAAACCACCGAGCGTATGTCCTGCTGCCCAGAAAAAGGTGCGTTCCCCTGGGAGGGAGTCAGGCCGCCACTTCCCCGAGGGCGGACGCTACCTCGGTGTGAGAGAGTGAAAGGGCGCGCGCCGCTTCTGCCGGCTTCGCCTCTTGCTTGTGAACTTCCCCGGACCCGACTCACTCTGAAGTCTGCTGTTCTGTGGCGGGGGGTGCCGCAGCGCGAGCGGCTGCAACGCTTTGGTGTCCTGCGAATCCTCCAGCACCGGCTGTTCTACGCAGCACGATGTGTTAATGCGTCGCTGCGGAAATGTGCTGGTGTTTTAATTTGGCTACAAGGAGATGGGGGGACAAAGGTCAAACCACAATTCTGTAACGCTTCTTTATCCAGAGCAAAGATTTATTCACTGAAAAGATTCCTACATATCCAGAATTTCATTAGCATAGAGTGTACTCTTTTTTTTCTTTTCTGTTCTACGCAGCACGATGTGTTAATGCGTCGCTGCGGAAATGTGCTGGTGTTTTAATTTGGCTACAAGGAGATGGGGGGACAAAGGTCAAACCACAATTCTGTAACGCTTCTTTATCCAGAGCAAAGATTTATTCACTGAAAAGATTCCTACATATCCAGAATTTCATTAGCATAGAGTGTACTCTTTTTTTTCTTTTTTTTTGCTGGTTGCATCAACTAATACAGAAACTGTTGTTAATACTAACAATTTTTAATTAATTTAATAGCAATTCTGGAAGACACTCAGTTGATAGAAAATATAAAAAAAAAATTTTTACTGTACAAAGTTTACATCACATTTGAAAAGAAAACGTGTCCATTTTCACCGTATTACAGACTCCATTTACATTCACTACTGACGTGTGGCTTTAGTAGCAGCATTGTACAGCCAGCTTCACATTTACGACTCTAGAAGGGTGCAGGCTTACTGTGCTTCACGCCCCTACACCAGCACACGAGGAGACAGTACATGTGACCGTAAAACAACGCAACCGAACGACTGTCGCTTGCTTTGCGCCATGTTGAGGGCTAAGAGAGCTCCGCTCGCTTGACAGCTGTACAACTCCGCTGCCTTCCATCCATTTCCACGTGTCTCACACCAGCTGATCAAAACAAAAATCATCCCAGAGACAGTAATGAGTCTCTGCTCTCTGATACACTGGGTCCAGGAGGCTGGGTTTTGCTTTCAAGAGCAATTTATGGGTGTCAAGCACAAAACCAAGGTCAGGCTGAATCAGAATCCCAAATGTCATGATTCATGGATGGTTTGAAACCCTCCCTGTGCCCAGGACCAGGGCAGCAGGACAATATTCCCCATGGGGCACCCCTGGGCAGCGCACTTAGCCGGTTTTAGGCGAGTGGCCCTGCCTAAAAGCAGGTCTGTGTCTGGAAAGAGTCTTCACAGACAATGTTTGAATTACACCTGAGGGCAGTCGTAGCAATGACAAATGGAGAGAGATAGAGAGAGAGATAGATTAGATTAGATTAGATAGATAGTTTTTTGTTGGTTTTTAAAATTATTTTATTTTAATCTGTCTGGTCATCCAGTGCAGGCTGTCCTCCTTCTAGCCAGCCGTCTCGGGGGGGAAAAAAACCGAGGTGTTGCTTCCCCAGCGTCGGTCTTGCGTGTTTGCTCAGCAGCATTGCTGCTGATGAGCAGGCGAGGGAACACCGTCCATTTGCCAGCTGAGCGACCGGTTCCCTCACTGAGAAGTTCTGGGTGTCCCAGTTCTCAGGACCCGTTTTACGTGCGCAGACGCGGAGCACACCGAGGCTGCTGCCACCCTCAAACACGGCGTTAGCTGAAGGGCTGCTCGACCGGCAGGCTACAAAGCCACGATTTGCATCCAGCAGCAGCGCCTGCTCTGCTCTAAGGCAAGATGCACAGTGACGCCTGCGCAGGGTTTCGGCCGATGGGTTCGTAATGTCACTGGTGCAAAGCAGCACATTTCTCCCTGCTCTAGTTTGTGTTGTGCTATTGTTATTGAAGCAGCACTTGCTGAGAAAACTTCTGCTTAAAACTGCTGACACAAAATTACTGAGAGAGCACAAAGAGTAGCAAGTCTTGAACCAAGCAGTGTAGGTTAAATACAGTATAGTTGGAAGGGGTTTATTTGCTTTATAAAGGTGGGCGAGAGGAAGGAGGTCAAAAGAGTACCGCAATGCCACGCTTGGCTACCACCAAACCGAGTTTTTCTATATCTGAGACACATTTAAAAAGTCAATTTGTCAAAATATTTGTAAGAGACTGTAACTGACTTGCACATAGGAGTGAAGCTCTCTGCTCAACAGAACTCAGGAATTTTTTCTGCCACTTATTTTTCTACAAAAAAGTCAGCCACCTGTAAGTAGCCAAACTGAGCGCCTGTCCCTTTGCCTGCCTTACAGAGGAATGAAACTTAGTGACTTCCAGGGAGCCCTAATAAACTATCTATCTCAACAAAATGAAGTACTATAAGGAGAGAAAGGATCTGAATGTTCCCGGTATGAGGAGGGCCCTCCCACAGCCCCAGCTGCCAGAAGGCAGAGGAGTACGAGCAGGAGGCACAAGGGAGCCTTTGCTAACACTGCTTGCAATTCACTTGCAGGTATGATAATGCATCCACAGCCTAAATGCAGTAATCGGATGTATCCTTTATGACAACTTGGAGAGGGGGTGTGGGTTGGGGTTTTTTTTTTGCCTCAAAATTAACCTTTGAATCAAGTCCGAGCTGTTGGGTTGAGTCAGGTCCTCTAGACCAAGATATGACTTTCCTGTTTGCAAGATTTGTCATTCTTAGTCTTTCCCAAAACAACTGCTTTAGTCTCCAATTTTTAAAGCAGCTTGCAAACTTCAGTGTCACCAGCTGTAGGAGCCAGCAACACTGTGTGTGGGGGGATGACTTTCAATCTCTTAACAAAAGACTTAACAAGGTTTTATTTCCAGGAAGGCTGCTAGTTTAGGGGACTAGAACTTGTGCCTAAAACTTCAAAAGAAGAATTTGGCCCCCATGCTCAGAGCTGTAACAAAAGTCATGTTTGTATTTTTTTAAAGGCTAGCATGTCTTAAGCTTCCTACAGGATTGCACGAGAAGGAGCAGCGTTTAAGTTCTGTGTAGAAGAGCACTCGAGTCTTTAATTGAGACACAGCCTATGTGATATGCAACTCTCCTAGCAGAAGTAGATTTGCACTAGTGTAACGTAGTTCAAGGTAACCCAGAGCTTGGGCAAACCCTGCAGAAACAAACCTCAGAGCTCAACAGTTGTTTTGGGCAAATCACAATGCAGTAGATCAATTTTTACCTTAGTGAAAGGAAAATGCAATCTGGAACTCCAACCCCTTGTACTAGATGCATTGCCATTCTGAAACAAGCCAGTTCCACTTCTCTTAGGGAAAACAAATGCTCTGAAGGCAGAAGATAGCTCCTATTTACCACAGACACAAGAAGGAACTAGAAATAGTTCTTTTTTTCAGTGCTATTTGAGAATGGCTGTAGTTAAACTTGATTCACTATTTATTATGTTTAAAAAAATATAGTTCACACAAAAGTATCATGTAAACATTCTTTAAATAACCGCTGGTGCTCAGGCAGAATTCAGATTTTGCAAACAAGACAGGAGTGTGAATCGATGGTCGTGCGGCTTTCAGCTGGGGCTGCACCAGTTTCAGAGCTTGGAAGATTCAGTGAAGATTTCTGATGCTTTGTGTAAGTAGGCAGACAACAGTATCACAGACATTACACACCATGCTATATCTTTTGATTACTTGGTTCCAGGATTCCCAAGCCAAATCTTTCAAAACGCAGGACAACTTTGCTACTGTTAATGCTGAAAAGAGCGGGGAGGGAAAGGAGAAGGGAGGAGGAAAAGAGTTATTTATTTTTTATTTTTCTTACAAAGCTACAGCCCTATAAAAGGAACTAAAATGGGTTAGATTCTGATCTCATACAACTTCAGATCACCCATAAAAGAGGCTTAAGTAATTAAGCAGCAAACACATGAACTTATTCATGCTAACCTCATCAGTGGAAACCTATAGCACAAAGCTCATTTGCCTCAAATAGGAGAAAGGGGAGGCTTTCCTAAGTACCTAAGGTGGGTAGAAGCCCGACTCTTGTTCTCAGCGGGCACGTGGTTTCCTTGAAGTAGAAGGGAAAGAAAAAGTGACTGATGAAATTTTCTTTTTAAGGGAAAGGTACCTCAGCTGGTTAAAAAAACCAAACCAAACCCAAACCCATTTGCTCCTCTTCATAGACTGTAGCAAGTGCATAAAGATGTTTTTTCCTTTACATACACACACACACACACACACACACGCAGGTGACGGCAAGGCGGAGAGCCTGAATATGTGAGCTCTTGCAGGAGACCTTCTGAGAGAATGAGTATGGGGGTGTATTTGTCCTCACTGAAGACAGTAGAAACTTCCCTGGTTCTTGGTGCATGTTCTCCGCTGTCCCTATGCTCTTTCCTCCGAAACAAGGTATTTTTTCAAAATCATGAATGGGCAAAGAATGAAAAAGACCTCTTCTAAAAAGGCACATGTTCGCTGTGTTACCTACAATTCTGCAAAGCTCCTAATGTTAAGTCTGACATTTTGCTGAACAGGGGATGTAAACAGAAGCACATGATAAAATTCAAAGCACTAGATTTGCAAGGGGAGAGGGAACTGAAGGGCACTCCTGCTTTCCTCCTCTTTTACACACCACTGCACTTGGTCCCAGCTGACCCACATGAGCCAGTTCTGGACACCACTTGTGGCCTGGTCCCCAGGAGGCTAAGGGACTGGATCCGCTCCGAGCAGAGCGAGGACTGTCCTTCTTCCCACTCGGGAACTGCACCAGCTTGATCCAGCCCCTGACAAAATTGACCCTGGCTTCAGTGCTGGCTCTGGTCCCAAGGGAGACCCGGCACAGTCTTGGCCCTTCTCCCTTGTTAGTTTGCAGTGCGAGTGAAGGGTTCAGTCGCTGGCTGTGCCTGTGAAAATGCACCCGTTACCTCCAGTCACAAAGTCACAGCCCAGCACTAAGGATGACAGGCATAACCTCAGACTGCAGCTAGGGAACTGCACCCCTCTGCCTCGTGAGACGTGCAGGACATGCACCAGTCACACCAGCTTCAGAAGACCCCAGCCTGCTGGGCAGGACACACAGCACTCGCTGTTGCTTGCACCTGGTTAGTTAGAGAGCAGCTCACGAGACCCCTCCAGGAGGAAGTTACAGCCTGCTGAAACGCTTCAGAAGTGAAAGGTGGCCACGTTGTTAGACAGTAACTTCTTGCAGACAGGAGTTGTTATTCAAGCTAACAGCCCACACCAAGCGGAAAAAGGCAGAAAAGGAGAGTTCGGATAAAGTGTTGATTATGTCCATGGGTTAATTTCGTGGTTTGTTTTTGCTTTTTTAAATGGAAGGTGATTGTCCAAGTTGCCGGTTAGGATACAACACACGGAAACATGCAAGGTGGAGCCCGTTATTGCATCAGTAGCTACAACCTACAAAGAAATATGGGAGGGAAGGGAAAAAGACACCATGAGAGTTAGTTTTCAGTTATTTAAAGCAAGCCCTTGAGAACTACATATTACAAAGCTTACACCTGAATAAAGCATGTGGTTAGTGCAGTGTTTCTGAAAGAATTTGTCAGAGGGGATGTGAACATGTCGTCAGTGAATCTGAGTAGGTCTCTGGCCAGCATGGCTACAGAGAGCCTCCCCAGTGTGACTTGTAATGGTTTGCAGGGTATAAACACCACCTGAGCTGCCTGCACTTTCATTTCAATGAGCACTAATTCAGCTGTCACTGCTGATAATTAATACTGACACTTAAAGTACTTCTCCCCTATTAAATGCTTTGAGCAGAGAAAAAGTATTAATGTATGCAAATTGACATGAACCACTTGTGGGGGCGGAGGGGGGTGTCAGTCCATCTACCCAGGGGAAAATAATTAGGGTAGCTACTACATAAGACATCGCTCCACAGTTCCACAAGCTGTTCAAGAATAACTCCCTATGGAAACACTAATCCAAAATAATCACTTGGCAAATTGCTCTGGAATTGAGCATTCTCACGAACTGCCTGCCCAAGTGGGAAGCATTACTTCAAGTTCATTTCCAGTGTGATGTTAGAGGACAACACAAGAGCGTGATTGTCTGCACAGGAATGCGTAGGCAGCCTGGGCGCTCAGTCTGCTCTGTGGTGTCTGGTTGGGTCGGTGAAAAGTTGCCAAATCAGTCATCAGAGTTAATGACCCAATGCGAGTGGATCTTACTGTATAGGGAAATGAGGGCATGAAAGTGTTGCCACACAGAACCAGAGTGTTGGAGTACAGTGTGTTTCTGTAGGAAGGAAAAAATATTACCAAAGGACACTGCTGTATCAAGCAAATCTCCTGGCAAAAGAATTGTTGCCTTCATAACATAACACGACTTAACTACACCAATCTTCCTTTGAGGCAAGGGAGGATTAGTTTCAAAAAAAATAGGAGGAAATGTCATAAGTGAAGCTGGATGACTTGAAGGAATGGATAATGGAATGGGTATAGATCTGGCCAACGCAAGCTGTGCCTGGAAATAGGCTTCGGTATGCTTTAGGCCAGAAGAGGGAAAAAATTTGTGGCTCTTAAATTATAACTGAAGGACAGATAAGCAGCAATTACACACAGGTTCATTTTTTTAGCTCAGATTTTGTTGATTGCTCCTTAGATCTTTGTTTTAAAAAACGTAGAGAAATGAAACCACAAGGAGCGACGTGTAGCGGTGACAGCTCTGCTGGAGCAGTGCGTGGTCAGGGTGCAGGAAGACACCTTGCCTCCCAACTATGTGCCACAGCACAGAGGCAGTAGCTGATGATGCAAAGAACAACTGCCAAATGCAAGGCTCTCTCAACCCTTTGTTGTACCTTTCTAAAATGAGGGCTGTGATATGTATCTACACACCTGTCTAGTGTAAGGAAAAAATACCAGACAGTTCTACTTATCAGTGAGTGGGTGGTAAGCATTCAATCTTTGCTGATAATAGTATCCTTTTGTATAAAGACAAGGCCCAGTCTTGGAGAAGCATTCCGCATTTTCAAGTTGTTAGACATCGTAACGTATCAGGGATGCAGTACAAATATTAGGGACATTGCACGAGAGACAAATGGCGAAATTTTCCACCAACCCCCCAAACAAGCCACACGAAAATGCCATGACAGTCACCACACAAGCAAACAGAAGCATTTAGTTATGATAAAGTATGGCAGGAAGACAGTGAAGGGTTATAGGAAAGAAAGGGGTAGGTTAAATGTCAAAAAAAGAAGAAAAAAAAAAAGAGAAAATAAAGATTAGAGGTTCAGTAGATGAAAATAAACACTGAGCAAGTATGTGGTAAATTGGCAGTGGTCAGAAACATGTCTGATCTCCCCCAGACTTTGAGAAAAAACACTGAGGTCACCAACATGTACCCTTATGCCCAACAGAAACTCTGAGCTGTTCCTGAAACGCGCCTGGCTGTCTTTCACTGGGGCTTGCGGGCCCAGCCTGTTAACTGAGGTCCATCGGAGCTACTCAGGGTAACAGCGGTCAGCAGTGCACCTTAGACAACTGACATAAAACTGGTCTGGGCTGGGGGTTTCTCTCTCTTGGCTCCAGAAATTGTACCTGCTTTGCTTCCACTTGATCTTGGTAGAAATGGAAGTGGAAACAGTCCTTCTCAGAGTGACAGGTTATTCATGAGAAGGGAGGCTGAAAGTTTTAGGCCTTCTGGCTTTATGCTAATCCACTCTGAACTGGAATGAGTTTTACATTCTGGTCTGGTCCATTGTAACAGATGCCGTGGGATGTACAACCAGGTGTTTTGGGGGATCTCTTCCAGTTTTGACAGTTTACAGATGCTTGATCATATGAGACTTTTCTTCCCCAATTGCAACACAGAACCTGACTTCAAAAGTATCATGACCTGACAAGCCACTACAGGGGAAATTCTAACCACTTTGGGGTCAGAGTGGGCCCCTTCCAGTACTGTTGGTAGACAGTTTCTGAAACCAAACATAAAGCTGCATAAGTAATCTACTGAAGGAGGGAGGTGATTATGTTAAAGTAGGAAATTAACTGTTCGAAGCATGCGAGCTTAATTGCATAATTTCCTACTAACTAGAGAAGTAGAACAGCACACTGTTACTCTCCCATTAGAGGTCTGACAGCCTCCAGGAAGGCAAAATAAAGCACAGAAATGATCAGCTAGCAAATTCTGAGCGGCGTAAGTGTTCTTAGCAGCAGCAAATACTCACTCAGCAGACTTCCAGAAATGCCCTGGGTGGGAGAGCCGACGATTCAATTTTGGCAGTTTTTCAAGCATATCCATGAGGACAGTGAAGCTAGGTCTCTCACTGAGATCAAATGACCAGCACGCTGAGAGAATTTCCTGCAAAGGATATTTGTGGCTCATTATCTCCACTTAGTTCACAGGTCAACTGTGCAGACCAAGCAACTGATTGAGCACTATGGTTTGTGCGAGCCCAGCCAGAGATAGTGTTTAATAGAGTTCTGGCACATTCTTACAATCAAACAGTATCCTGCATACTGGTGGATGTCCTCTCCTATATGACAGTTATGGGCAGAGGCTTAGTATCTAACCTGGTGTCCCATTCTGATCTGTTCTCTCTCCTGCCCTTATCTTTAGAAAAGTATTATATAACCTGAGTAAAACAAATCTCCTCTTTAAGCAGCGCTCTCTTTTCCTGAGAAATAGCTGTATGGAAGGATTCCTGCAGCTGAGGTACTTACGTTGACTTCCTTCCCTAAACTAACAGTTGCAAGGACTTGTTTCACTCCTTCGCCACTTCCAATCTGCCAGATGAGCGCCTCTGCAGGCTGGTTCTTGAAAGGCCATTCTCTTGCTTGGAGCTCATACCACACAGTCCTGCAACAGCAACAGACAAATCAAGCCTTTGTCTGCTCTTAAGAGAAAGATACAAAACCCTGACACTATTCCAATTTCTTCTGATAAGCTCTGGAAGGTGTGTAAGGCTGTGCAGCAAATCGCTCCCACCCCACACACCTCCCACCCATGACTTTTGTAGTAGGTGAGAAAAACGCGTCCTAGCTAGAATCCCGAGTCTGTGAGAAGGGGACCACTGACTCGCAAGGTTCAGGTCTGTAACAAATCTTATTTAGCAAGCTCCTGTGGTACTCTTAGGTGTTCTTCTCTTACCCAAAAGCATAGATGTCTGCAGCTTTGGAGAAAGGCAGCTTGTCTTCATCTTTCCCAGGGGCCATCTCACGAACAATCTCAGGGGCCAGGTAGCATAACCAGTCATGAGGCAGCTTCAATTCATTCTCCCGCCTGAGTTCAAAAGAAGGAAGTGGTACTGGAACACTACTACTTCAAACAAGAAGCAGCATATGGACCATATCTGTGCTTCACCTAATGCCTTGACTTTATTTGCTCATATGTTTTCACTGACATTTCCTTTCTAATTTTCTTGCCCACGTCTTAGCCTGACTCTCCAGCTCACTCTTGAACTTAAAGTTTTGTTTGTTCTGTGTTCTGAGTCTCAGTCTGTACATAACTTCCTAGCTCTGTGCTACGGGAACTGTAGAAAGAACTCTGCTAAAAAGAGAAAAAAAACAAACCAAAGAAAAAGTGTGTATTCCAAAAATGTGTGTATGTACTAAAGCAATCATCACTCCTCACTTGTACTGTGGAACGCATCAGAATGTTTCCCTATTTGATAAATAACATCAAAAAAATGATAAATAAGTTATCATTCTAGAAGTGGACCAAACACTGAAACCTCCACTTACCTTCCTTCCTGAACCACACCCGAAATTCCAAATAATCCAAAATCAGTGATCACAACTTTCCCATTGTCATAGAAAACGTTCTTGGATTTCAGATCCTTATGTACAATCCCCTTTGCGTGAAGATACCCCATGCCCTAGGAAATATACGCAGAGACATAAACTTTTTAAATTATTTACAAGCCTCTAACTCTGGGCATCTTTTGCTTTCTAATACACATTTACTCTCATAACTCCAGCATAAATGATTAATTGTAAGTGGGGACAGGGCAGTTGTCTGACTTATCCAGGAAGGGTGCAAGGGAAGTCTGCAAGGGAGCAGATCTTAGCTTAGTGCTCAACCTCCGAATTGCTTTTCATCCTCTGCATAGTAGGGCTGCTGGAAGGGTACTCTTGGTTGAAGCATTAAGCAGCTGTGGACTTTACAGTTCTGAAGAAGTCTGCATGTGTAGAAACAATGAACAACTGACACAAGTTTGCTCACTAAATTCACAGGATATTTCTGCCAGAAAAGAACAGAATAGCTTTACAAATGCTTCTTCAGTTGAGAAATACTGAAAGAGAGCACAGGAAACACTGTGCAAATCTGGGAGAAAATGCCGTCTACTTCAGAATGAATTAACTTAGCTGCAGCTACTCATAAAGAGAAGAGACCAGGAAGGAAACCTGTCCTGTGTACGTTTCTTCATTGTTCCCTTTATCTAAATTCTCCCTTCCCAGCCCCTTACTGACAAGCAAAGGCTCTATTTCTCTCCTTACAGGCCCTTAGTTTACTGCCCACTAAATTAGCACTTTTTTTCAGCCAGCTTTGAGTACCTCCTGCTGCAATACTCTCTTGGGCTATTGAGACTTACAGAACCTGTCCAGCTGTGCAGCCTCTAAATTCTTGCTGAGCCAATGCCCAAAAAGCAGATGTCTCCGTTAGCATGACATACCCTTACCTTAATGATTTCCTGTGCTATCTGCCTGGTTTTGTTAATATCCAGGGATATCTTGGGGTCCCTTACAAACGAGTGAAGTGTCCTTCCTTTGCAGAAGCTACAGGAAAGAGGAACAACAATCCTTAGAAAGGTCATTAAAATACTGGAGGGAAATAAGAATACTGAACGTTCAGTTGGTTTTCTTATCATGTTGACAGAATCCCAGCCCTCTTCCACTGCTGAGAAATGCCATTTTGAAGAACTTTAAGGACCCAATTGCTTTACATCTGTGTGGGTGTACACATGTACAGAAGACCTATTGCTAAAGCATGCTCAAGGATATGCAAAAAATGCTTATGTGTTTCTTCAGAGACCCAGTTGTTATGCTGCTCTGACATCTGTGGTTTTCAAAATCTGAGCACCAGCTTCTGCTGCTGGTGCTACTGGGCACTTAAGCAGGAAAATTCTTTTGGAACCAGCAATTAGAAATGACTGAGTACTTCCTTGCCAGACTATGAGAATGGCATGCCCGTGGCCTTACTTAAATTCAACCTGCATATGAACATCCCAAAAAGCTGTTATTTAAGCTAAATGATCCTCAATGCAACTAAATACTGAAAATGGAAGAGAGGAGAAAAATAGTAACACTTTTGCCTAATCAGCAAGTGTCCCTAAGAGGAACAGAAAGGAACAGGTAACTGTTGCATTATCAGCCTCACACATTGGTTTATTGTCACTTTGCTGAATTGGAACCATCTGGAAGGAAACAACAGAGGAACAGCCTGTTCCAGATTTCTTCTTCCTCCTGCTTTTTGAATTTTATTATTTAAGAATTCAAAAATAAAAAGAAAATTGCCAAAAAATATTATGTGTTCCCTAAAAGGAGACAACCCTAGTATCCAAAACTGTGAGCAACACAGACTGCATTCATGTCTCCCTGCATTCAGGAGGTGGCAGACATTTATTTTTAATATATAAAAAATTGAATATTATCTATCTATATAATATAGATATAAAAATAATACTAAGATGCTACATCCTCACCTGGTAATGATTGCTAAATGAGGAGGGTTCATGCATGCTCCCATGAAAAGTACCACGTTCTCATGCCGGGTCTGTCTATAGTTCATCACCTCCTTTTTGAAGAGCTTGAGATGATCCTGATTGTTCCCGTCTATCTCCAGCAGCCTGATGGCCACTTCCCCATGCCACTTTCCCTTGTAAACCTTCCCCCACCGTCCTTGGCCAATAGGATCCCCCAGTTCAATCTGTTCAAAGGGAATGTCCCACTCTTGCAAGTAGACGCTGGTCTGGCTAGGTTTGCGATAAATCATCCCTTGCAAGTGTGGCCGTCTGTTTGGCAAATCTTCCACCTCATCCTCATCATCTTCAGGTTCTGATTTATTAGGCTCTGGTTCTTCCACCTGTTTACAAAACAAGAAGGGAAACATATGCTGACAGTCCCATCTGAGAGGCACAAGCAGTCTACTAGCCAGCAGCAAAGGCTGCTTTGAGAGAACGTCAAGGGAGCGAATGTACACATTTGACTACAGCTCTAGAAATACACCTCACAGGACAAAGTCGTCTCAGAAGGCTACAAAAAGACATGCATCTTCTGTATGTCAGTGCATGCAGGTGAAGACAAGAAAGGCTTTATCCCATATAGAGTTAAATTTGTAGAACCAGCACTAGCATCTAGGGACTCAGCACCTCTCAGGATGTGGCCTTCAGTGTGGGGAAAAGTACTACAAGACCACTCTAAAAGAAAGGGTCAAGAACCTCTTTGTTCTTTAAAGAAATGTAGGTGGATTTGGAGTTTTTTGTTTTTGGTGATTACTAAAATTCTGCTGTTAGCAAGAAATGCTCCAAAAATCAGCAAGCTTAATCCAAATTCCAGTAATTTCTGCTGAAATCATTGTTTCTATCTATCTTGAGAGGTTTACTCATCCCAGCAGAAAGCCATTTCAAGTGTTCATACTACAAGCTGAACATGTGCTTAGGCACTACCAAAATCAGTCTCGTGAATAGGTATGGGAAGGCTTTCCTATGCAAAACATTAGCTCCTGGTAGATCCCACAAAGCAAAGCCTGTAAGCGTGGGCTTATGTGACCACGGGTAGCACCTACACATGCATTACTTGCAGATTTGAGGTCTGCAGAGCATTTAAACCTTGCAGCTCCAGCAGTAGGCCTGCAGCTCTTGTAATGCAAAAACAGCCGCACCAAACTGAGTGAGCCAGAAGTCTGAAAAATATCCTCTTAGCCCAATTAGGAAAAAAAAAAAAAGTATTATTACAAGTACTTAAATGTTTCAGCCTAGCTGCAGAAACCATGAATTTTCAGTTGAGATCTTTGCGGTACCAACAGTTCAGTGGAACTGAGGTAAGGCACAGCTAGTCTACACCCATAATTCCAGGGCCGCAACTTTTTTATTGCAGTTTCAACATGGCATTTCTGATTGTACAAAAGGGCAAACCAGAAAACCTACCTCCGCTTCACATTCAACTCCATCTGTGTCTGGCTGTTCATGAGCACTACAAGAGAAGACACGTTTACAGTGAAAATAATGTTTGCACATCCACCCGAGTTAGAAAAGTGAGCTGCTACATATGCCATTAGTGGAGTGGAAAGAAGCAAATAGAGAACAGATCTTGATAGCATTACAGCAGGTCAGAGAAAAATACAATTACTGCTCCACTTAAGAGGAGGACTTTCTAAGCTTACTTTAGCAAATGAGGGACAAAGACTTTGAAGTGATTTTCAATGATTAAGCAACATAGTTGCTTTATTACGCTGTGTTCCAGTAATGAATACTCCTCTTCTACTACTGAAACACCTACAGTGGAGAAGCAATTGCGAGAACTGGCAATGCAGGCTACAACATTTTGCATGCCCTATTACTGAGATCCTTAAAAAGATGCTTGCTTACAGCTAAGTGTCGTGCTCTTTTAATCATAAGACTCCGTAACTTCTGTTTCATCGGACCTTTCTGATCTCCAGAATGCACAGACAAGCATAACTAGGTATTTAAAGGCGTGGACTTCTTAGTGTCCCATTTAAAGTAAATATCATATTCAGATTTATAAAGCGGCTAATACCAGTATTACTCTTGCTGACTAAAATAATCCCGTGAGTTCTCAGATTGTAAATTCAGTTTTAGTAGTAACATAGCGCTTTCAGACTAATGTGAAGATTATCAGGTAAACATTATGCAAATAAAAAAGTATTTAAAACTGTACTTACTTAGTGTCTGCAGATGTTTCTGGAGGCTGTGCAATTTGTGCAGGACTGGGAATTTCTGGGAAAGTAGAAACATTTATGATACATATTTTACACTTTAATTTCTTATAGGTTGGAAGTTTTAACATTGCAATAGTGATAATTTGGTTCTTATTCAGGAATTATAAAGTAAACTCAACCACAGAAAATACAGTTTTATACTTCTATTCTTTTAAAACTATGCTTATCTTTCCTAGTACTTTCATGCCCGTATATTGACCAAGCCCACTTTTCTTCCCATTCACCTACTTATCTGTAATGTCTTTCAAGGTCAGTCCTTGTCTGTGAACTGGTCATATGCCTTCAAGTTGCCTTGGACAATGAGAAATACTTAAATCCTCACAGAACTAGGACATTTGAATTAATCTATACTGCAGGTCATGTATTCCAACTGCACCTAGCCTGTCCAGTGGCACCAGTGCACAGGAAATTCAGCTTGGGTTGCAAATCCTTCCAAAATTCAGAATAAATACTCTGTACCTGGCATCCTACATCATCATTTCTCACACTGGAAACAAACAAGCTGTTTCTAAGGGTTCACAAACAGCTGAGAAAAGTTTGTATATCCAAATCCACATATGAATAGTGTTGCATTATTCTTAAATCCTATAGGCAAGAGCCTCAGTTCATAAAGGTGAGCTCAGCACTCCGGAACTGACAGTGTCCATTTATACTAGCTAAGTATATAACCCTAAAAGCGAGCCTTTTTAAAGAAAGAACATGGCTGTGTATAAATCCCACAGCAGAAAGCTACTGTTTTACAACTGAATATTCAAAGTTTCACTGTAGTATATAAATAACATCACTACCTCATATTAGGAGACAGAGGCCTGAATTATATACTGGGATAAGAGCAAGTTTGAATTGTTTTAGATACTTTTTTTTTTTTTTAAAGCAGAATTATTGTTCTTGGGCAGCATGCAGAAGTTTACAAACAATTTACTTTTTGGCAGCAGAAGCTGGTTAGTAGAATTAAAACAATCAACTCACCTGGGAAGATAAATTGTTGTCTATGCTGAATGTAGTAGGCAGCTTTTTTTTAATTGGGTTTTTTTTTTTTTTAAAAAGGACAGCAAAAAAAATTACCAGGAGAAAAAAAAAACAACACAAACAAGTTAGAAGATCATCAGTAAGTGCCCCATATGCATTCAATGAATTAGTCCCAACTTACTGTTGAGAAACAGATTAGTAGATTATCAGCCTGAGGGGTGAATTTCAGCACATGCATTTATGGACGACTGTGACAGATGATACTTCTCAAACGAAAGCTATGTTACCAATAAGCAAACAGTCCGGTGGGAAAACAACACATTCAGACTTCAAGTGGCAGAAGCATATTTAGAGAACCGGGGAATACTAAAAGGCAGGCCCAGGTAAAAGCTGGTGCTTAAATGCTCTCTTCCTGTCTTCAGCTTTTCAGAGATGCACCCAGAGAAGCTGAAGTTCATGAGCCATCTGCAAGCATTTCTTTTACTTCAGTTCATTTGAGCAGTATGTCCTAATACAAAGTAGTTGCAGTAGAATCTTTGTACTAAACTGGCTCTGCTTCTGCTCCTGTTAAGTAGGCTAAAATAGCAACTTTCACTCACAGATTAAAAGCTTGATGCAAAATATAGCTGTGTTGAAGGCTAGATGTAGCAGCTAGTGAGCAGCAGATGACTTCATTTCCAGATCAAAGGAATTAAATTTATTCTCACTACATAAATCTTTTCCCTTGTCAGACATCCTTGCCTGTATCGACTTCGGTAAAGACCGCACATTGGGGTCCTTAAAGTATGTGGGGTAAATTCTTCTCCACCATACATGTATGTCAATGATTTAAAAATGAGTGTTGACTGTTGGTTACCTTTTGGAAGGGACTGGTGAAGTAATTCATCCCAGTTCTCAGTTTCATGTTTTGCTCTAGCAATCAACTTACTCATGACTTAAAGCCACTGGTGACCGAACACGGCAGAGAGGATGCATTTTACAATACAGTGAGAAAAGGGAGGAGAAAATTTTTTTTTAGTCCTTTTCAAAAAAGGGGAAAATAGAAAAATCAAATCATTTAAGAAGGGTGCCAGCACTCCTTAATAATCTGTCTCCTGCAAAGTTGTCTTGCCAATACCACTTAAAAACTTTTAAGAACAGACCATTTTCTTTTATCAGGTAACAAGATATAAATTCATGCCTTGCTTAAGACACAACGATGTATTCAGAAACCTGCAACCAACTACGAAGTCTTGGTCAGCCTCTGCTTGCATAGAGGCCTTTCTGATCTTGGCAGAGGTCTCCTGAAAAAGGTAAGATTTACCTGGGAAATTAAATCGTCCATCCCTCTGACCCATAGGAGATGGGTTTGGAGGAGGTGTTGCACTGGGAGGGTTGGAAGACTGGAAAGGTGCCGGAGAAGATGGTGTGGATGAGGTTGTAGAAGAAGGATTACTGCTTGAGTCCAGATGATTTATTGCTGGTGGATGCTCCTGCACAGGAAGGAAAGTCACTCATGAGAAAACAATAAAAAGGAAGAAAGAATTCCCCTCAATGTTTATTGAACAACAGAGAAAGGAAAGCTGTCCCTAGCCTCGATCACAGCATAGTTTTTCTAAATGAGTAGGCAGCTGGAGCTGTGCACGACCTATGTTTTACAAGGAGAAAATGTCACATACCAAAGTCTCCTTGCAAAGCGAAAGCTCAAAGTGCCATTCTTGCTCCAACCAGCAAGGTACTGCTGCCACCTCTCCTTATTGTAGCTCCTCGGTGACTTACAGACACAAGACTCACTTCAGTCACCATGTACCTTTTTAGTTAGTGCTTTGGGAAGAGTTCCAAATTGTGGTTCTGTTGGTCTGTCTACTGGATTATTGATATCAGAAGGGACAGACTCTGTTCTTCTTATTTTTGTTACTGAAAAACAAGTTGCAGAAGGGAGAAAAAAGCTTTAATCAGACTTTTTATTCTTGTGATGCCATCATTGCATTGAAATGCTACGAACTTGTAGAAAATTACTTACTGGGAAGAAAGGATATTCTACAAGCAGGTGCCTCTTTAGTACATTTGTTGTGACATTTTAATCTGAAAGAGAAACATTACATGTTAAATAACAACTTGTTCCTTCTCAAAAAGAGGAAGCCTACCCTTAATTTGTAATTCTTATGCTAATCTCAGAGGGAGTTCTGGAATGCTGCAGGCCCCAGAGCAGCATGCATGCATATGAAGAATCCTATTATGTGTGTCATTAGGCTAATGAAAGCCATATACATATCTTAGCATCTGATTTACTTTTAATATAGTTACTTTCACTGACTCTCATCCTGCGACAGTGAAGCACTAAAATCTGAGTGGACTAACAATCCAGATGGAGAAGCAAGAACTAAAATCCTTGCTGTTATTTAGGTATCCAGCTCCCACCACAAGATTTGCCCATGATCAGGTAGGAAGCCTGTGGCAGGGAAATAAATTGGGTTCATACAACCTAAGTAGAAGTTGTGCCAAAGCATTCCTTTGCCAGTTCAGAAGCTGACTGAAAAAATGATGCCACTGTTAAGAGTGCATCACACCAAGAGATACTTGTCACTGGCAAACTTTAATGAATCAAATAGAAAGTTCTTCTGAAAAAATCATCACTGTGTACTCACCTGCAGTACTTACACTTCACCCCGAACATCATGCTTTTCTGACAGACTTGGCAAATCTGAGATAACCAAGACTTTGTAGAGAACCTAAGTGGAGACAAGAGGGGAAAAATGATGTTAACTGGTGTCTAAAGCAAAAATAACATTTTTAGGTAGTTACAGACAGGCTATACTCAGTCCTTTCTGAAAAGGGCAAGTGGTGCTGCAGAAAAGACTTATCACTTTTCTGATCAAAAGCAACTGAAAGAAGGATGGCACCAACTCTGCTGGGCTCTTGCTAGTTCTCCACTCTTGGAACAGGGCTGAGAGGTGTTCAGAGGCGTCTGACAAGGAGACAGGGTGTGCATGTACACACATCTCTAGAAGGTCCTCAAAGCTGCAGCTCAGCAATTACACACCTGAAGCCTCATGCAAAGATATCCAAGTGATAGAGTATTACTTCTTTTCATAAAAAACCCCTCAAACTGGAATTGAGCTTCACCTCATGAAACAAGCAAGTACTCTTGAGAGTGTGCAGCTAGCACACACTCCAAGTGCAGAGGCAGCACATGCTCACGTGCTACCCATCAGTGGCTGGTGTCCCTCCTCAGCTCAGCAGGACGTTCATGTGCTGCTGGCTCTATTCACCTGAACATCTTTGTAGAACTGGGACTCAATTTATGGCGGGTGGGTGGTGGTGGGAACGTTATCCCTTTTACCAGAAACTTAAGCAGATAGGTTTGGCATTAGAACTTGCTAGTCCAGTTTTGGTTTGGATTTAGAAAGGGGGGATGCAGGAAGCTACAAGGAAGAAAAGGGAAATATATGCCCTTTCCATGTAGGAAGGAAGGAGCAGCTTCCCTTCGGAAAAGGCGTTGTTACACACTTGGCATGCTTGGTCCTGTCACCCCATATACAACATTGCTACCCCTGGTATGCTAGTCATTATGGAATCATGAGTCAATTGGCTTTGTAAAAAAGATTTCAAGTGCTGGACACGTCAGTGACGTATTAAAAAGCAGTGAAGCTGAAATACATAGCTGAGGCTGAACTTGGCAAATGAGGCACCTGACCCAACTTCAAGCCTATCTTAGAGTTGTCGCTGCTACAAACACACGAGATAGGATGCTGTCCCAGTCTGACCTCTTGGTTTGTTTCCTTTGTGGCTCCCACCACATGTCTTGCTTACCTGTGTGTTACAGCTAAGCCAAAGTCTCTTCGTACCGTTTGAGGGGATCCTTGGGAGAGTTCTGATAGAGAACAAAAGGATGTTTTAGGGAAGCATTACTCACAAGCATGCTTACCAGTCTAGACAGAAACAAAGCAATCACTGTCATAGATAAGGCCTGGTAGCCATGACACTGTTAGCAGCACAGCTGAGATTGGTTTGTCTTCTGCTGTAAAGCTACCAGATACTACTCTTCTATTTGTTTTCATATGGAGGAAATGGTGGTAGAATCATAATTCTTCCTTCTTTAATAAAAAGAAGGCTTTTTTTTCCTGAATTAAATCTATAGCCATATTGCAAATCTGGAGAAAACTCAAATCTGCAAGTATCAACACAGCTTCAAAGCTAGACACTGTCAATGCTTACAAAAAGATGGTCTCTTTGTTTGACCCTAGATGGCACCAGATTCTTTTTTATCATTATTCCAGTGAACTTTTAAAGGCATCTGTGGTCTTCAGCATCTTAGAATAGACTGGAATGACTAGTTGCTTTTCCAAGGCATGTTGCTGACCTAGTGTGGCCATCCAAATGCACAGTCAACTGAATTAATCATAATACAACAGTTAAGATGGCTGTTAACATCAGTTAGGATGGCTAAATCCTTACTGAAGGGTCCTAGTGAATGTAACAAAGTTTGGAATTGAATGGGACTTAAAAGTGCCTACAGTATAGATTTTAAAATATACAATATGACTATATGCATAGAAGTACCAAAATTCTTAATTTCTGTTTGAATTTATTTTAATGCCTTTTTTATTGCATAAATTCTATCACTATCCACAGAGAAATGCTCAGATTTCTGCTTACATTTTCATTTTACAACTTTCTTTCTATACTTTTTCATTTCTGAAAGTAATTTCTGGGATTTTTGTTTTAAAGGGCATTAGATATATGTGTGGTGCTATAACATCCTTATTTGGACTTTTATACTTTATAAAAAATTGAGACACTTTCCAAGATGCCTGTATGTCTCCACATTAGCTTCGAAGGTTACAGGTTGTGTCTGAGACAGATGCACATAGTTACATCAGGATAGCTAAAACACTAAATGGCATTGATACATCCCTGGATAAAAACATAAGTCCAAGTCCTGTAAGCCATTAAACATGTGAATAGACCCATCAACATCAGGGGAATCAAACATCCCACACTTAAGCACATGCTGAAGTGTTTCTCAGAAGGTTGTTGCAATTGCCTAATTTCATTACAGAGACATTTGGCAATGAATATCCAAAGATGGTAAACTAAATGGTTACATACGAGGTTATTTCCAGTATCAAGAGGCACCAATAACAGCTGTCTGAAGTCACAGACAAGCAATTACACCCAAACCCTTTGCTTTAACCCTTTAAACATCAGTATTCATTTCCTTTGCTTTTGTCATCTGAAGAAATACCAAGTACAAAAAAAACATGTAAACATCCTTCTTCAGTAGGCCAAGCTCCTGTTAAAGTTAACAGAAACTCTGGAATAGAAGGCCCTGTTGAGGACCTCCAGAGGCTGCACAGGGATGATCAACAGATACTTGTCAAGGACACGTTCTTCTCTCTCAGGATTGAAATGAAGATGGCCCTGTAAAAATCTCTTACCGAACCTAGAGAGAGAGAAAAAAATTGTTTATTTTTAGACATTCTTATTCATGTGACAGGATACACACTTTGCTAGAACAGAAACTCCTTCCTGCAGCATCTGATGTCAGGTTTACAAATATCTCTGGTTTTGCACAGTCTCCTGAAGTTGCTGCATAGCCAATATTTTCCTGCTTACAAATGTCTTTGCTGCGCAGAGCTCCAGCCTGAAAGTGAAGCGTACAAGAGCGCACCTGAATTTTGGCTTGCAGATGAGAAGCCATAAATGGGGCTGCGCAACTCAGCTGGCAGGCTCTGAGGAAGTGCCTGAATCACAGAAATGCTCCATTTTGCACTTCCTATCAGACTTAATCAATAGGACCTGGATCACAGCAGAACCAGGTTCTTACCGCTGAATTTCAAAACAAAGCTGTACATGGGCCACAGATGCTTACTGTGCTGCATTTAGAGGCTTAGCAATCGTCAGGTTTTAGTATATACTTCATATGCACTCACAGTGTGGAAGCATACTGTACTGCTTACAAAGCCACACATTTCTAATGAGCTCTTTCATGTCAATCAGCAGGCAATACAGTACTGCAGCATCAGAAGCACAGCCCTTTGGTGTTAATGCTCACATCCAAAAAGCTCAACTCCATTCCGAGCTGGGCTAGTTTTCCTTATAGAAAAAATGTAGTTTTGGCAAAAAGGTCACAAGTGTAACAGGCTCTTCAAACTATTCCAGGTTAGGTAAGTTGTAATGGTCCAGTGCCTTCTGCAGAATTTGGATGCTCATCTAAGTTTCTGCAATGTTTAGGGATAGGCAGGGTCTCTGGAATGCACATTTCTTTCCTAGTGTCAGCTATTAGTTAAATGTTAGATTAATGCCTTTTGTCTCATCTACCCAAAAAAAGCATATGTCAAAGCCTGCATCAGTCCAAAAAAAGGTACAGCCTAAGACCATTTGTCTTGTTATGGAGCTATAGTTGTCTATACTCTAATACATGTATTTTAAAGCTCCCACTAACAGCTAAAATACTAAACAATAAAATATATTTAGCAGCTAAAATATAAGATAAAAACATAAAAGGATACCAGCCACCTGAACTGTAAGGAACACTTAAGGACAGAAGAAAATTATAGTATGTGGAACTGGCTACTAGATGCTTGAGAAAAACTGGTTGGGGCCCTTTAATAGCAGCAGCCATTCCAACCTCCACAGCAGGTGTGATTTCAAATACATTCAAATTAATTTCAAAAAAGTACACTATTAACAAGCAGGTTTTGTGGTTTTCTTAGAATATCCCACAGATACAGATTCTCAGACTACAGTGAAACCATGACCAGGCAACTGGACATCAGCTCTTTTACACAGAATCAGAACTGGAGCACTGAATGCCCTTTGGTATGAACACAGCCCACCAGTGGCTGTGGCACAGGAGGAAATGTCACGCTTACTTTATTGGAGGAACTTCATCTATCCTGTTTCCCAACTGTGATTCGTGGGACTTGCTCCTTGTGAGGGTTGGAAAGTTAGGTAGCAGCTGAAAAACCTTCCGGCAAGGGGGAGGAGGAGTCCGTGGTGGCTTCAACTTATGCCGTCTCTTGGCTTGAGGAGTGGTTGGTGGAGTGATGGTGATGCTATGAGGAGTCCTTGGTGTTAACCTTCCACTGTGTGCAGGGAACGCAAAAGGGTCCAGGAGGTTTTCTGCATAGATAGGTCCACAATCAGAAGATGGGATTGTAGATACTGACACAGAACGTGCCTGCTGGCTGTTGCCCTTGGGAAGGTGCAGTGCAGAGGGAGTCCATGAGGGCACAGAGGAGCAAGGGAATTCGGTCGTGTTTGGAGAGCTGTTTTCTCGGCGTGCCTCAGAAAGATTCATCAGCACATCATCTTTTAACTCCCCGCCTGTTGACCAACCGTAGCTGTGTTAGTGATTGATTAAAAAAGCCACTATATATACATGTACCACATCATGCTGCTTTAGGCAAGGTGCAAGCCTAGTGTCTCCTCCCCTGACACCCATCTAAGACATCAACTAAAGTAACCTTTAACATGAGAATGGCAGTAACTACCCTTCTTTCCTATCTGTAGCTATGTATCTCAAAAGCTAAAATCAGGTCCTATGTTCTAAGATGGGCTGAGTTTTAACAGATTGGGCCCCGCTGAAGAACGCGGGATATACATACCTCAATAAAACAGGCACCCACATCCCTGTGCAAGCCTATGTGTATTTGGTGCCAGTCTGTTGAGAAAATCTGTACATCCAACCTGACAACCTGTCTGTTTTTAGACTGGTCTTTGGTAAAAAGAGGAAACTATTTTCTATTAGCCAAGAGAACTGCTAAATACCTCTTAAAAGTGAGAAAGGCCATTAAATTGGAAATAAGGGGTATCTACGAGGTCCTGATAGTCATTTGGCCACCTTCCTCTCTGGCATGTAACCAGTGCCTAGAACTCACCTGACACCTGGAGTACTGGGGCACTGCTGTTCAATTACAGGCAGCAGCAGCACTCAGCACAGAGTTGCTGTGTTTGTTCAGGCTCTATTGGATAGAGCTGCACAAGGGACAGACAGCTGGACAAAAAGGAACCACCACAGCCTGCTGGATCGCTGGTGGAGCCCAGCACTGCCTTCTACAGTGCCTAGCACTGTAGTTCAGAATGGTCTAATACACAGAATTGGTCTACAGGTTGTACAAATGGGGAAAAAAAAGTACAAAGGCCCGCAGGCAGCAAAGCAGGAAGGCATTGGGATAATTTCAGAGGTTTAATTCATCAGGATAACTCTGTAGCTTAATTTTAAGTATGTCCTTAATGACTTAAATCAAGGTGAAAAGTCAAAGCTTCAGGCCCTGATGTCCTATTGACCAGACGGTGGTTGAGAAGAGATGACATACCTGGATTTTTTGAAATGTAATTTCTTTATAATAAGTGAATGTCATGACTTCTGAACAATGGCTGGCTTTGCCACAGTATGGATGGAAAATATTTGACAGCCCAGGACAAGAAAGATTAGAAAAAAGGAAATATGAAACTGAGCTGTTTGCTGACTTTTCCATTAACTTATCTTTATGATTTGTGAATGGTATGAACTGTCATAATACCAACAGGAAACATCACTTTTCAGTGACAGATTGATGATTGCTATAAAGAAAGATCTGATGCACGTTAGTACCAGTATGCTGAGAGAAACACTCTCATACAAACAGATTTTACAATGCCTTTGAAAGCAGCCTGGGGAAGGTGACAGGGGAAGACGGTGAAACAGTGCTCTGGGAATCTTGAGTTCGACTGATCTTAAATACCTTGGTGAGATCCATTTGCATGCTGAACACATGCATTTCTAATTACACAGTACCGTTCCTTCCAAAATTTCAAGGTAAATCAGGATTCCTTCTAGCTCTTGAATCTGGTATTGGAATTTGCCTAATGATTCTGTCAATGCTAGCAAAGTAAGATAGCAGGAGGCAAGCGGTTTTAGAAGAGAAGTGGATCAGTTGGCACACTACAAGCTACACAGTGATAAACGGTTGTCACAGCAATGTCTTCCTCTTCCAAAGCATTGAGCTGAACAATACTCAGGCTTCTGAGCAAAGTAATGCCAAACAGAATTACACCTTCTTCTCTCTGAGCTGGCAATATCTGGGGAGGGGATTACCTACAAGCAATCTGGTTGTATTCATTAGGTCAAGGATATGTGTACTGAATGATAGAGGATTAATTGCAGCATTAGACACAACTCTGAACAGAGAGGGAATAAGAATATACTATTAAGTAGGAGAGGATATTTCTACATACATTTCTATTTATTTATTTATTTGTCAGGCTATCAAAACCAAATCCAATCCACAGCTCTAGATGTGTTTGATCACTGCAACTTCACATACATCCAAGAGCCACAGCCTGATACTGATTATAGAATATACCCAAAGACATTCTCTAGAGGTTTTTGCATTGTCTCATATGAAAGGAAGCAGGATGAGGGCCACATTGCGGAGAAACTAATTCCACAGAACAAGGCAGTCTGTACCTGATTCAGTCACCTTCCGTAAGCAGCTCAGTGCCCCATTGAGTCTGGAGCACTCCTCATCTCTGGCACCACATCTCTTCATTGTTTCTTTCACCTTTGACTCATTCATTTCTAGTAAGGCATCTAAGGTTAGCTCCTCTGGTATTCTCTGCAGAAAAAAAAAAGATGATACATATTTTTTTAATGTATATATAAATAAGACTGTCATTTGTTATTCTGATGTATTTTAAGTAGTCTCACTGCCTGGTCTGACTCATAATTTCCTCATTTTGGTAAGCATATCTCTTTCAAAGATCACTGGGTCAGTAATGACATGCGGCAGATCTCAGCAGTGCTCCTCTCTCCTCCCTACACAATGAGAAATAAAGCGTATGCTCGAGTGTGCTCTGTATCACTAGGATGTTATGGTTGTTCTCCAGTATTTAAGTTAGGATTAGAGGTGACTCAAATATTCTTCTCCCCTTGTGGAAAGTTTTCACTCAGTATTTTTGAAAAGCTACTAATGAAAGCTTTGTCATTAAAAATAGCAGTCAGAAACAAAACAGGCCTAAAACCTGAAAAAATGTCAGATAAAGATGTTTGGCTTTTCAGTAGGGAAGTGAAAAGTAAAAACAGTGAGCTGTGTTGCCTCTCACATTCAAATGTTTCCAGTGTAAGTCTGCAGCAATTGTGGTTAATAAACAAAACCAGGATACTTAGCCCAGATACCCAGGAATTTCCCTGAAAGTTTTGCCTAAACAAACCTCACCACTGCCTACTGTCACAATGAGATCACAAATTTCACAATATTTGGCCTCTTTCCTGAAGTTTCAACTCCTGGATTCATGTTGTATTTTCAACTTTTATTTGAAGGGGACACTCAAAAGTGTGTCTCACTGTTTGGAAACAAAAAGCTTGAAATCCTCTAGATTGTTAAACCCCACTTCCAACTATAAATCAAATTTGAATGTTGTCGAATGTCCTTTAACAATCATCCAGACTCATGCTTTTGAGACCTGATGCATGACTTTTAACTGTGACAGTGCTAGAAACAGCCTCAACCTTTGGAGCTTTGTAGGTGGTAACACAAAGAGTAATTACATAGTTTCCACTTTTAGTAGCTGTTGCATGGAGTAAAGGAAAATAATAAATTAAGAAATGGCAGAAGTCTAAGAAATGCATCCTGCATCTTCTGTCACATGCCCTGAAGCGGATGAAACAGAAAGCACAGCTGACTCAAGGAGAGGCCAAGAGTTTAAATGAGCAGTAAGCACAAAGTAGATCCACAGCAGAGCCAAAGCTCAATGAAGTTTGGGTATACTTTCTTGGTTTTCTATAATTAATATTAGCAGAATAACAAAAGCACAGATACCCCAGCTGACGCTGGGTATTATTATTCATTTCTCTGCACACCTGCACCACCAAGAATCAGGAGTAAGACTGCCCCAAAAAGCTTTTTCTGGAATGACTTCCACTTGGATAAAATGCAGGAAGCACAAAGACTCCAGGGAAAACACAGTGCAAAATCTGCCCTCCTGGGATTCCTAACCTGATACTATACTCCAAAGGACAAAAAAACCCCAGGGGTTCAGATCATCCAAGCTGAAACTGGAATCGGTTTCCACAACTCAAATATTCCAGCACAAAGCCAGTACAGGTTTGCTCGCACAGAGCGGGCTGGTAACAACAGAATTAAACCAAATCTTTCCTATAGTTAGTTATTTCCCCAGCACCCCCTGAATTCCTCTCCCCTGCACGTAGATGGGCGGCTCACAGAAGCATCTTTTTTCAGCAGTATCACAAGGGTGGTTCTGCGATGCAGGACGGCAGGCAGCCTCACAGCTGAGGCAAGCAGCTCTAAAAGGGACACTGACTGGGGGCAAACAGCCATGGGGGGAGTTTTAATGTAAGGAAAGTTTTCTACACCACCATGGGTGCCCCCGTGCTCTGGAGCATGGAAGGTAACGCTTCCCCATTAAGCATAAGGGAAAGCCAACGTCTCTTACAAAAACATTTATCCCATTTCATGCTTTTACATGGTCTTAGAGTAAGCAGGATTACAGTGATGTCATTCTTGAATTATCTTGAAACATTTCCTCACCCCCACCACTCCCCACTAAGAAAACAACCTAGATTACGTAGACACTGTTTTAAGCAACAGCGTCATTCCAGATCCCAGTATAAGCTACCAAGTCACATTACCCAGTATCACCTCATTTCCCTACCCTTCGCATGACACAAACGTAACCAGTAACTTATTAGAACTATTAGTAAGTCAATCAGTAAAGCGGAAGACACTAAGCTTTCCTCAGGAAAGCAAAGCTTTTCCACCACAGCCAGTTCCATAGCCCAGGCTTTAAATGGCCTGGGCCTTTAAATGAAAAACTTTGAAACTATTTTTTAAAAAATTATAAGACATTCCAAACTAATGAGCTTTTTAGAAGAAGTGTTGGGGCATTTTTTCCTTTGTCTCATTCATTTGCAGGACACAATCACTATGGAGGGCTTGGTCACCCCTAAGCTGACTGGTTTCACTTCTTTAAGATAGTCTCTGCTCTACAACTCGATGTGTGGCTTGCCATGAAAAGCCGTAATGGTCCACACAAGGCACAACTGAGTAGCAAAGGGCAGCCTCAGCTCCTCACTGCGAACTTTGCTCTGCACCTCGGCATGATCTCACACAGACACACACCCTGACAAAAGGGTCCGGCTTGCTGCTAGCTTGCCCCCTTCCTGGGCCTGCACGTGAACTCCCATCTACTCTTTTGCTCAGGAGTTTAATTTTAGAAAGACAGAATATCAAGTTGTAGGAAAGTGTAAGTACAGAAAAGGAGATAATATTTAAACAATCCCAATGACCTTGAGCTGGGAGAGCTCAGACTTTCTGAACCTGCTGCCAGCCCCCGTGACACGCGACAAAAGAAATAAGCCTTAAAAGCGGAGGGAGGGAGGGGAAGTAAGAAGCTTTCTTTAAACAGCCACTCATGTGCTGCACATATGGGGTGGCTTAATATAAAACTGGTCAACCTGATCCCTGTAAGGTTGGCCTGTTATGATTTAGCGCTGTGTTAGCCCCCCAGCCAACGTGGTAAAGATGACGGTCAGTAGTTCAAGATGGCTCTTAAAACAGGTCCAGTTGCTGCTGATGCTCTGGCTCAGCTGTTGAGTCAGGGGAAAGGAATGTCCCCTGCGAAGCACTCTGACAGTGTCCATCTCGGAGGAGCATGTGGTGGGCTCCAGCCCCCTCAGCACTTGCAGTGCAATTCTTGGGACCTTGCAAAGGGGTTACTCCCAATCTTCAGCAGTGAGGGTGAGAAATATAGGTCCAGCAGACCTCTCTACCTGCTTCTTCGTGGGTGCTATGGCTTTAAAAAAATGCAGCTTAAAGGCTCACATTAGGGCCAAACTAAGTACCATCTCCCTGATTACACCTTGCCTTGACTACAAAACAACAGGGGAAGCTGTAAGATATTCAGGTACTACTCTAATAATAAGGTCACTTAAAAAAAGAACAGGAGCTTTCAATCTTTCAGCACCTCAAAACTGCCAGCAAAATCTAAAGCCTTTTTTGCCACACGGTGTTCAGTAGAAGCATTCAGCTAAAAAGCCCAAACCAGGAAATTATTCCTCTCTCTAACAGGTAAAAGGACTTTTCTACAGAGCCCTCCTGCTCATCAGACATACAGACTGTGCACTTCATGGTACATGTTTCAAAAGAGAGAAAAGTAAACCACAGTGTATCCAAGAAGCCAACCAAAGGTTAGTCTCAATTAGTCAGAGTGAAGAGTTCAGAATAGTGTAAGAAGGTCTTTAATCTTGTCTGGTGTCCAACTTAAATCCCTGAAACATGGCAAAAATGCTGGTATCTAACACAGCGGATGGGTTATTTTTGGTAAAGATTCCTCCCTGCAGATAAGCCTATGGAGCTAATGCTGCTGCTAGCACTCTGCAAAATCAGTCTGACCTGCTCCTCAACCTAGTAGACATGGCTTTTCCTATAAAGCCGGACAGTTGTCAAGGCCCCAAATGCCTCCTCTTAAATCAATACATTCCCTCACCAATCATCCTCCCATGAAGCAGCAGATGCTAAAAGAGAAAGCCCATTACATAAGGTGCTTAAATTCCCACTGATAGCTCTAAGCAAAGCATGTAAGGATGCTCTTAAGAACGTCTTGTGCCTGCTAGTTGTTATTTTGCTCTGGTTTTCTGGCATCCAGTGAAGAAGGTACTGAAAAATTGTTGCATTACTAAATTTCTGGAGATTTTATGGGCATTCTGGAAAGCCTCTCACGTGAAATTCCTAGCTTGCATTAAGCTGTGAGTATATGCAGTCAACAGTTTCACGTAACACCTCCCTCTTCACTGTTTCATCTCTCAACAGGTGGGGTGGAGAGAAGCTGACAGTCTCAGGGCATTGCCACTGAGTTTGCTCTTTGTGGACAGGATAGCTGCTCTCACTTACGATTTTTCTGTGGGAAAACAGACATAGCGGTTGCAGATCCTGAGGGGTAGTGTGAGCCTCATGCTGACCTTATGCTGTGCACGATTCACAGTGCACAAGGCTGCAAGGGGCACCTGGACCCCTTGGCAGGGGAAGAGAACCCTGGCAGTAGTAGAGAGTATTTTCCGAGAGCTGTTGGCACTGGGGAGGGGCTTTCAGCTGGAACATGGCTGTGGAGTTTTAAATCCAGGAAGCCTGCAGGACAGAGTTAATTTGCATACACACAATTAGCACATTCAGTATCTCTACTATCTAGCAATCCAGTCCGAGCTTCTGCTGTCAGACCCATGGAAACCCCCAGCAAACAGCCAAAGTCCTCATAGTCTGTTCATGTAGATATGCTGACAGAAAAAGATGAGAGGATACAGCTGTGGAAACCCGATAGGCTTAGGCAGATCTGCCTCTTCTATTCCCCCAGCCAAAGTAAGGATGCACACACATAAACCCCACGCTTTTCCTCCAACACTGATCGGCACGACCTGCTGCAAGCTAGATCACAGTCCATGCAAGTATAATAATCTGCAGGGTCGCAGAGTATCAACCCTACGTCAATGCCTCATGCTCTACAGATTTTCACAGGGGCAGCAGGAGACTCCGAACAGACAATTCCTACTCAAGGCACAAGCCTTTCCTGCTCTGCTCCCCAGCGTGCCAAGCACTGCCCCTGGCTTGCTCAGGAACCACTCTTGACTACTTTCTTGTAAGTAGGTCTTTGGCATAAACGCTAAATGGGGAAAGAGGCAAGTTTCACAAGCAAACAGGAGGTGTTACAACAAAATACATATATTAGAAGTCAAATACACTCCCCAAATGGAACAGCCGTAAAGCCGTAAACCCAACCACAGCACTGTTTCATCTGCTCTCACATAGTCTCCCTGGTGGCAAAGTCCTGCTTACAGCCAGCAAACACTAGGGCAGGATTTGCTCCTCCCCGTGCACAACAGTTATCTGCTCTAAAAACAGCTTTCTGAACTTGATTGACTGGAACCCCTGCTACATGGTGAGCAAGGCTGGTTCAGACATGTTTCAGAAGATGACAAGGAGATGACTATGTTCTTAAGTTACTTTGTAAGAGGATGACAAGTTATATGTGGGAACAAATATAATAGTTGCATTTCTAGGAAAAACAACAGTAAAGGCAGAGATAATTTTTTTCTGTCACAAAGAAAATAAGCCAATAGTTTTTTTTTAAAGCTCTTCTTTTTGGTAGACAAGCCCCAAGCCCAGAACGCAGTAAGTAGCTCTGCAAGAGACACCTTCCATCAGTCTAAGAGTAGGGACAGCGCTCTGTTCACATCCTCCTTCCCTCCCATTCCCCCCTCAATTCTTGACTCCAACTCTCAAGTGGAGCAGGACAATCCAGATCAGCTTACTGTTCTAGGTCCATTTTCAGAGCAGCTTTTACCCACTGGAGACCACTATGCAGCTTAAACATATCATCTGTTTGTACGGCTCTTTGTCCTGTCTTTTCTACTTCTCTGTTCAAGTATCTCTTTTCCCAGTGTCAATCCACCATATTTAACCATTTATGCATCATATTTGGTATGCTAACCAATCTCTAGGACTCCTACCCAAAAACAAGGTCT
The DNA here is from genome assembly GCF_000687285.1 of Phaethon lepturus. Classification (NCBI taxonomy): domain Eukaryota; kingdom Metazoa; phylum Chordata; class Aves; order Phaethontiformes; family Phaethontidae; genus Phaethon; species Phaethon lepturus. The sequence continues at coordinate 30,763 of NW_010551936.1, forward strand.
CCAGCATTTCCTAGAAAAATACTTAAAAAGAAAGTTACAGAACAATAGCAGCCCATCTCCGAAGCAGAGCCTGCTCTACACTAACCACCATTTTCTACGATAAAAATCTGCCTGGCAACTGATTAGAGGAACAATAACAAAGAAACAGAAATAGCACAAGTTGGGGTGGGGGGTTCAGAATTTCCTTACCCCTCAGAATTGTGTATTCACAGAGAGCGAACAGGATCCCAAACTCAAAGCCTGGATTCACCACCTACCTCCAAGTCTGCTAGGTCCACACAGAACAGCCCTTTCGCTCTACGCAGCATGACCGGCTGACTGTTATCCACATTCACAGGAGTTTTAGCTGTTGCCCAATGCCATAAACAGTGCATTGTTATTATTATAATCTCTTCCAGAACTAAAGGATTTTACAAGCAGTCATTATTCTTGTTTTAAATATAGGTTTCCACAGAAAGAAAGATGCCTGACAGCAAGACAGCAATTATATCAGCAAGAGCTTTCAAGGTTCACAATGTCTAGACCAAGTCACTGAGCAAAAATAGTCTTCACTCTGGACTAGAGGAGTCAGCAGATATTCTAAATTAGAGCCGGTGCTCTATTTCTGACAGGAGAGCCTGGGAGCTTCTGTGCTTCCCTGCATGGCAGCTTTATTTGGGAGAGGACTGGGGGGGGGGGGGGGGGAGGGGAAGAACAGCTAAAGAGAGAGAGAAAGACAGCATTGTTTCTCTAACCGCTGAGCTAAAAAACTGCTTGCAATTAGGCTGTTTTTCAAAGGTGTTATGTCAGAGATTAGCACAGTCTTGAAACACTCTCTCCAGCAACACTAGAAATACAAAGGGAATCAGAAACATTTGAAAACGCAAAACAACATGAACTCCGGCCTTTCTCCTGATTTGCCCCTGAGAGCCCTCCACCTGCACGCACCTGCAGCACTGTACCTGCCGTTTCCCTTCAGACCCAGAGGTGGCCAGGGAAGGGCTCTGCTGCAGCTGTTCTCCGAGAGCCTACAGGTACTTGGCAACTTCTCCAACTAGCTTCAGGGCCTAAAAGTCTCAAGAAGAGAGGGCTATGTGCCTAACGTGAATACACTATTACAACATTTGTGGGGTTTTCCTTCTCTCTGTAGCACTTTTTGGAAGCGTTAAGAAGGAAACCCCATATGACTATTTCAGTTTTACAGATGAGCTAGCAGTATCTTAGAGATGGGAAATCATTCCCCAGGGTCTCTCATACACCAGCTGCAGAACCAGGTATGGGACTCAAGTGTCCCTCTTTTCATTGTCTGACCTACTCAGCCACCCCTTTAAAGGCTCCCTAACCACCCCTTTAAAGGCTCCCTAACCACCCCTTTAAAGGCTCCCTAACCACCCCTTTAAAGGCTCCCTAACCACCCCTTTAAAGGCTCCCTAAACACCCCTTTAAAGGCTCCCTAACCACCCCTTTAAAGGCTCCCTAACCACCCCTTTAAAGGCTCCCTAACCACCCCTTTAAAGGCTCCCTAACCACCCCTTTAAAGGCTCCCTAACCACCCCTTTAAATCCCTAACCACGTCTCTCCCCAGTCATGTGACAGGCAGTGTGCATAAAGCTAAGGGAAACCACTATGTATTTTTTAATAACTAACCTATTAAAGTTCCTTCCGTCTGTCAGTGACTTCCATTTTGAAAGAATTCAGCTGAAATGCAGTTCACATGCTGTACGAAATCTAAGCAACAGCAG
>NW_010551936.1:32503-34784 GCF_000687285.1 Phaethon lepturus
CATGACATCTGTAACATTTCTGCAAGACAACTCATCACAAACATCTCCCCTGCACTGTCCGCTGATGTCCATTCCACAAACACCAACAGTGGCTGCATTGCTATTTTCTAAGCAGTGAAATAACAGGACAAAAAAAAAAAAAATCACTGCAAGAACAGAGCAATTAGTTTATTCGCCCAGCTATTTCCATTTCTCCCAGATTACAGCCTGTTCCAGCATGCCTACTCAAAAATAATTTTAATGATCCAATGGGTGTTGCAGTTCTTCTGTCTATCTAATATAAATGCTACAGAAGCTGTCAACAGCTGCATGGAATGGATGCAGAACTTTTAAAAAATAACCGTACATTTGGAATCACAGAGGAATTTAAGTGCTTTGTACACCTCTCATATTTCTGTTACAGAGAACAGAAGGAACATAGTTCATTACACTAGTCATTGCTTGGGAGCGGGTAGCAGGAGAGCACAAATGAAAATAATAAACAGCTGGAAAACATTCTCTTCCTGCTTTAGACCAAAACTGAATTTGTTCACCCTTTTTAGTGACACACAAACGGAAGGGCAGCCTCAACTCTGTTTGCTCCCTGAATTAGCAGGATGTGGCAGATTTGAACTGTCCACCTCCCTCCCCCTTCTCTTCACCTCCTCCCTTCCCCCAGTTCTGCAGGCATCACAAAGAATTTAAAAAAAGAGCTACAAAGACATTCTTTTAGGCTCAGGCAATTCCAGTAACCTTAGAAACCTTAGAAACCAACAATAGTAGGGAGCCTGGCAGTTTGGCCACTGCAACAGCCTGCTTGTCTGTTCTCTCATTGTCACTGCTGCACCTTTAGCTGTGCTACCTAAAACCTTGCTGAACTGGAAGGCAGTATCCAGAATCAAATTCAAAATAAACAGTAGTAAATAAAAGGAACAACTCAGTCCTGAACTCATCCTATTTCACTAAAGTCTGCCCAGTTGCATGAGGACCAAGCTGGAATAACTTCCATGAACATTTGCTGAATTTTTCACTCAGGCAGATTCCAAAAATGTTTGCTTGTGTAAGGATCCAAGGAAACCGAATGAGAACATTGATCTGGCTTGCAGAGCCAAAAATGGGAAGAAGAATGGAAAAAGCCTTTTCTGCTTTGTTAAGCCATCAGTGGCTTGAGCTCTACTTATACAGCCATTAACGTTACACTGAACTGAACTGTCCCCAGTACAGAAGAGCACCGGGAAGCCGTGCACAGTGCAGACCCAAGGGAACGATCTGATGTCAGTGCCCTGGAGTTCCCAGTAACCACCTGAACGCAGCCGGGATTTCAGGCTACTCTTCAAAAAAAAAACCCAAACGTATCAAGAGACAGGAGCTAGGGTCCTTGGCTTATCTGGTCATTTTTGATTCCAGCAGAAGCATCAGATTATTCTATGCAGTAAAGAGTCTTCCATTGATTTGCATATTGAAAATTAAGCTGTAAAAATCAGGAGGAGCCATGGTCTGCAAGCATGAACAGTTGATGCCGGCCACCACACAGACCACCACAGCAGAGTTATTCATTCCATTCTTTTACACTGATGTAATGCTCTTTGGTATCATTTTGAACCAGAGACTTTGCTCATGGAGGGGTGTGCGCATATCAAATGAAAAAAACTCTCCTGTTTCTGAGCAAAGACTCCCACGCAGTCAAAATCCATATCAGAATCCACCTGCCCATTACTGGGTTGCAGTCCACTTGCTTTTGTTGTCTGAGTGCTGTGTGAGGCTACACAGTTTCAAAACCATCAGTCTGGGACAAGCTTGTAAACTCTGGCCCCGTTTGCTACTCTAAGTTTACAGGGACATAGTACTATTCGCTATTTTTGGATCTTCACTCATTTATGTACGCTTTTAGAAATAAATAGGCTGTAACAACTCAGCATTTTTGTCCATTTGTTGGATATGTCAGTGCACAAAATTGTAACTCTTGGTCCTTTTTTTGGCTAGTACTGGACATAGAATATAGTATGGTACAGTATTATTACTATCTAGAAGTTAGTAAGTGATTAAGTTTTGGCATCATTGTCGGACCTAGCAAGCCAAAGGTAATGCAGGACCTTTGTCTCATACTGAGCAATAAGTGTGAGGTGTTGCTTCAAATCCTATCATGAGAAGATGCCTGTGAACTCTGGGAGGAGGACAAAGCAAAGGGAGTATTTCAGCACTCCAACTGGATGATCAGTTGTCCTGGGAGAGAAAAGCACCCTTTCCACCAAAGGTCCCTCTGCATACCCACATACTCCCACCTTGCCTGAAATTAAGTTCA